>NC_056731.1:317765682-318010682 GCF_019279795.1 Protopterus annectens
GGAAGAGGAGCAAGAGAGTTAAACGTAAGTAAAATAAATTTTTTTCTTCATATTATGAAGTAAATTTTTTCAGTTATTTTACATATAACGGGGATACTAATGTAAATAGATGTTTCTGTTTATTTATTTATATATTTTTGTTTCTTTCTTACTTCTTCTGTCTTTCTCCTTGTTTAGTTTTAATGAAATGTAGGCACTGCAATGTAAAAAGAAATCTGGTTAAAAGAGCATAACAAAAGAAAAATTAGTCAGCTTTTTCTTATTCTTGCATAGGGGAATGACTGTGTTAGATTATATAGTAACACGCTTTGATAGAAAGCAAGTAAATAAAAAAAAATATTGAATATTATAAGATCTTTTTTCTAGTAAACAGTCCTGTATCTGGTTCTCATGTCACTAGCAGACAGTCTGATAAAGAGAAATGGCTTGGAGAAATTAGCTTGAGTCTGTGTGGCTGTCAGTTTGGAACTTCTGTTCCTATTAAGGGGTAAAATTTCAATATTTGAAGATGTACATAGTTTTGTGTGTTATTATTAAGTTAGTAGGTTTTAGGAGGTATAGGGGTGTGTGTGTGTATTTTTATTTGAGTTTTCAATAAAACAAAAAGTTCTGCAAGATGTGACATAGGCTCAAATGGAGATGACAAGAAGCAGTTGTATAAAAGATTAACCTGCCAAACATTGAATACATGTAGCACAAAAGCTGGAACTAGACACTTAAAAAAGCTGTTATATGTAAAAGGTGGGAATAATAATCCCTCAAATATATGAGTCTTTCTATAATGTCTTTAAACGTTAATGGTATCACAGATAAATCCAAAAAAGAAAGAGTAATGACCTATATGAAAAAATGTAGAGTGCAAATAGCTATGCTACAAGAGACATGCTTGGAAAGAACTGAACATGTGAATTTGATAAAGAAAGGTTTCGGGATGGTTATTCAGCAGAATACTTGGGGCAAAGGAAAAGAGGAGTACTTATATTAATTGCAAAAGGATCTCCAATAGTAATAGAAGAGGAAAAAAATGCAATAATGGTAGATTTGGAGTACTAAAGGGCTACTGGCAAAGGAGGAGGTATACACTGGCATGTATTTATTTATATACCACTGAAAACTGGTGTAATAGAGCTAAAGACAATTCTGGGAGAAATAATCAGCATTCATCAAGGAATATTACTTATAGTTGGGGAATGGAATTAGATTTGCAACAGTGAAGATGTGTCTGGGGGCCCCAGAAAGGGAAATATCACAAAGGAGGGTAGAATTTTAAAGAAATTTATGAAAATATTTGGCATGGAAAATGTGAATTCAGTACTAGGAATTTGAAGTGAATTTACATATTATTCCTCAAAATACAAAAACTGGCCTAGGCTAGACAGAATTTACATTTCAGAGGAACATGTGCATTTAATTGAAGGTCTTGATATGTACCCAATAACTATTTCAGATCATGCTCCAATAATAACTAAAATAAAAACATGGGGCAATGAAATAAAATGAAATAAAAAATGAAAACAAAAATAAAAATGAAAAGAGAGGAATTTAAGGAATGGGTACTGGAAATTATTCAAGAGCTATTAGAGAAGATAGAAACTACTTCTGAAAATACAGCTAGGGAGTGGGATAAAATTAAAATGTAATCTAAAAATAAGCAGAAAGTTAAAGGGACATATGAAAAAAATAACAAGAATTATTTAGAGGGACTGACAAATTAAAGTACTGCAAAATAGGGGGAATCTCACAGAACAAGAAGAGGAGCAACTACAGAATGCTAAACAGAAAATAATGGACTACCTTGATAATATGTATGAGTTTAGAAAGATTGCTGTTAAGCAACTGTTCTTTGATGATAATTCTAGAGCCATAAACTTTTAGCACAACAACTCAGGCAATAGAAATTAGAATGGGCTGTCACCAAGATTAGGGAGAGTGTTACAAGGAATATAACTAGGATCCTGTAGAATAAAGCAGAGAAATATGGAAATCAAGAAAAGGTACAAATAAAAATGTTTCTGGAAGAATTTAATATGCCAAAGCTAGAAGGAGAGGAAGTTCAATTACTAACAGGATAGGAGGAGAAGAGACAAAAATGGTGAATGTATAACCAATCTTCAGGAAAGTCCCCAGGATTAGATGGTATTCCTGTGAAAGTTTGGAAGCTAGTTGGGAAAAACTGTTGAAGATCTGGAAGGCTTTATTTAACAGTATTTTAAGAGGAGGAGAAGTACCAACATCCTGGAAGAAAGAGGTAGTAGCTGTACTACCTAAAGAGGGTAAAGGTACAGCTTCATACAGACCCATTTCAATACTAAATCATGATTATAAACTGCTTATGTGTATAATGTTTAAAAGAACGGCAAAAGTAATGCCAAAATTGATAGATATAGATCAGTGTGGTTTTGTGGAGGGGAGGCAAATATTTGACAATATAAACAGAACATTGATGATCCAGAAGGAAGTAGAATGTAAATACCACTGTTGCTGGTGGACTTTGTTGTAGGGAAAGCATTTGACAGAGTAAGCTGGGATTTTATGAGCAGAGCAATGGAAGCATTTACATTCCCTGATAAAATTATAAGGTTGATTATAAGAATATATGAAGGATTTGAGGTGAAAATTAAAGTGGTGGAGTCCTCTCTGATAATCTCTGCTTCGGCAGAGGAACCAGGCAGGGGTGTCCTCTCTCCCCTTTGTTATTTGCATTTTATTTAGAACCATTGGCAAAGAAAATAAGGGACTCAGAAATTCAAGGATATAATTCGTATGGTAGTTAAGAAAAGCTGGCTGTATTTGTGGATGACATTATTTTATACCTAATACAACCAGAAAGAGACATTACAGTGTTGTGGAACAGACTGATACAGTTTCAAACATTTTTGGGATACAAAATTAATGCAACAAAAACAAAAGCAATAGTGGTAAATTGTGTACCCACATAGAAACTGGTTCAACAATATCCATATTTATGGAGACATAATAAAATGAAGTATTTAGGAGTATGGATTGAAAATGGTACTGATGTGGCAGCTAAGGATATGTGGGAAGAGACCAAACAAAAGCTAATACAAAAACTGAGAAAATGGAAGCTCTGTTATGTGGATATTGATAATAAGATACAAGCATTTAAAATGTTTTTAGTCCAGTTAGTCTTATACATTGGTCAGGCATATTTTATCAACCAGAGGAGAAGTTGTGGATAGCAATTAACAAAGGGCTGAATGATTTTATTTGAGAAGGGAAGACGGCAAGAGTCAAGTGGGATAAGCTTATTCTTCCAATAGAACAGGGTGGATTTGGATTACCAAAGTAGAATGGGGTATTTCAGAGCAACACAATTAATGCTGCTATACACAGCACAAGTAGAAAGCTATAATTCAAAATGGAAAGAGATGATGATGAAACTGGGGAAGCTCAAATAACAGGGAGAGACTGTGATTTTAGATGCAGACCTTTAAGGAAAACAACAACAATCATAGAAAATATTATATTCATAAAGTAGCAGAAGATCTTCTAAGAACTAAGCCAACATAGAAATGGAGAAAGGTGATTCTGCCAATAGGGATGACTGCAGTTAGGAATACAGACAATAGACAGGCGGAAGTGGGAATGTATTGGAGAAAACTGGCAAAGGAACCAAGGCACTGGGAGCAGATAACTAGAGAGGGAAAAGTAATAGAATGGGAAGATTCCAAGAACTTATTTGAACTGCAGGCTAAAGATTGCCTTCCATATACTGATATCAGAGTAAAGGCAAAGAGAAAGAATTGGGGTGGGTCTAAATGAAAGACCAGCACTGGCAGAGTTTTTAGTAGAATCTATAACACAAGTTGCATTAAGAAATAATAATTTCTAGCGCATATAAAATATTGCATGATAACTGTAAGAATCAATCAGAGGAGGTTAGGAAGGACTGGGGAGAAAGATTACATAAGCATTTCACAAAGCAACAATGGGGGATATATGTATGTTTCTCAAATATGCAACAGAATCTAGAAGATTCAGATCTTTACCTGGAAGTGCTTACATAGGCATTTTTATACCCCAAGCAAACTTCAAAGAATTTTTCCTCAGGTAGACAGCACATGTTGGAGGTCTGATAGAGCAGAAAGAGATAACTGGGAACATATTTTCTGGGAGTGTAATTAATTGGTAGACTGTAAAGATTCCCTGCAGACTGCTCTGTTGGAGATGCTGGGTTAGCATTTGGAGTGACTAGGGGAATGATTTTTTTTGAGATATGATACAAACTCGGAATTGGTTAGACATAGTAAGGCCTTGCTGAATCTAATTATGATGGCTGCCAAAAAGCAATTACTAGAAAATAGAAGTCAAAGTCTAAACCAATTTTACTAGAAGTAGTGAAGTTAGTAACAGAGTTAAAACAAATGGAACTGTGATCTTTAGAAAAGGGTAGAAGCAAATTACATAGGAAAAATGGGAACTGTGGGATCAGTACATGCAGAGGAAGAGCAAGGTTTAAAAGAAGGCAGGATTTGAATGAGCTATGTAATGGCTGACTAACAATGACTGGATATGTTAATGTATGTTTGCAGCTACAGTTGTGTTGCACGGTTTGTAATGTATAATGTTTGCAACTGAGATTGTGCCACTATGGTTTATTGTCATTTATATAACTGTAACATGGCCTATGTCATAACATGATAATTTAATAAAGATGATTCTTGTTTAAAAAAAAGAATGATTTGAAATAGATCATTAACATTTCAGGAAATTGTTCTAGGATGTTATACTTAAACATATGCTGCAGTTCTGGCTTCAAAAGAGAAAAAGTGCAACTGTATCTTAATTATTGTAGTTATCCTTGTTCTTGCATCCAAACTCATTGCTGAAAGTCAACAGACCAGCCAATTTATCTTGTTAACTAATGATAAATAAAATAAATAAATAAATAGATAAATAAACAGATATTTATCTCTGGTGCCATAAAAGTATGTTAGAATTATGATTCAGGCATGTCATTTGCATATTTTTTTTGTTCTCAACCAGATAGGAAAACACTAAGCAGACCAGTAGCTTTGTAGGTGTGCTTCTAAAACCAACAAACTTGGGACCATATTTCTGAAATCATTGACATGCTTAGCAAAATTCTCAGAAAACTATGTCACAAGACTTAGCTACAGAAATAATATAGATGTTGATTTTAGATTTGCAACTTCACCTACCTGAAATGCATGCCATTCCTGGGGTGGTGCTAATATTATTCCACAACAAGATGGGGTATACAACTCATTCGTCATGTAAAATATCTAATTTTCTGTGTATTTGTATTGTGCATGGGGGAGGTGAGGATGACATTATTCCAGTGATAGTATATTTTTTTCAAAAAATATGCAAACATGATCATTTCTGTGGCTTGTGGTGGTGGGGGTCAAGTTTAATTATATTACTTGTTTGTTCTTTCCCTTTTTTCTGGCATTTAGCATTCATTTGTGGCCAGTGGTAATAATGTGCACTGCCCACACATAATCCTGCTGTCTTTAATTATGTTTTATTTAATTGTTATATCTCTATAATACAAATAATGAGAACGCTTGGGGTTTTGTTCAGATTCTTTAATACATGCAAACACATCAGGATGGATAGCAGCATCTTTAAATATGAATGAATTAGTTAATTGACAGGCCTTACATACAGACATGTTCGCATTTCAACAGCTATCTACAAAATGGCAGTCAGACTTGCACGTGCTCAGTATTTATACTCTAGTGCAAGCCCTTGGATAGCTTCTTAAAGGTATATACACATACATTAATATGGATATACTTTCCTACAACAAAAATTCACTTTTTCAAAATGGGAAAATACATCTCCACTTAAGCGAAAGTGCACTTTAACGAAAGTGCAGTTTCGCTTAAGCTCACTAGACCGAACCTATTGCACCACAATGGAGGACATTGAAAAACAGGCTATGTCTTCCACTGTGGTACGATAGTCACGGACCTTAGGGTTAGGGCACGGGTCAAGGTAAGGGGATAGCCCTACTAACTATCCCCTTACCCTAACACGTGCCCTAACCCTAAGGTCCATGACTATCGCACCACAGTGGAGGACATAGCCCAATCTGGAATGTCTTCCACTGTGGTGAGATAGTCACGGACCTTAGGGTTAGGACACGGGTCAAGGTAAGGGGATAGCCCTACTAACCATCCCCTTACCCTAACCTGTGCCCTAAACCTAAGGTCTGTGACTGTTAGCCCATTCAGTCTAGCTGGTTCGTGAAAGTACACTTTCTCGTTAGTGTGGGTGCACTTTTGAAGTTCGAAGTAGTGAACTTTCGTTCTTCAAAAGTACACCCATTAATCTACATCCTTCCTCTTAAAAATATTGCCCTTTCTGCAAAACAATAGTAGAGCAAGGCATGTATCAGAAACAAAATACAATGTTCATGTCAAAGTTGCTTCAAATCTATTGCAAGGTTTAAAGATCTGACCATGTCTCGTAACATAACAGTTGGGACTAAATTTAGCAACAGGGACAGTCTGCGGTGCACAACTTGTATCAGAAATGTCTCGATTTGTCATAGGAATGAGAATATCCTGTGGAACTTCCTCTGGAATTGGAATACCGGACAACTCACTCTGAGATAAAGAGTCTTTCTCACATGCTGTCTGCTGTGGTATAGGCTTAGACACCGGTGTCAAATGTTTCCAGTTTCAACTAAAAGTTGCTCCTTCTGATTCCACAATGTATGATCTCAGCTCTGGACCAATATTCTTCACAACACCAATCTGATCATAACCTTTGGACGTTTGCATACTTACCACTTCTACCTCTCATAGTAATGTATTGAGCGGTTTACTGGTCTTATCTTAGTAGGACTTCTAGGATAGGCATTTCTTCAACAGAGCAGGTGAATGAAGATGTTTATCACAAGGAATATTTCTGAGATTTAAGAGATTCAGGAAAACATCACTATTAACTCATTTCAACTTCTCTAGTAACTGCTTTGCACTTTGCAGTGCTTGTTCTGCCAAACCATTTGACTGCGGGTACTCTGGACTACTTGTGACATGAGTAAAGTCCCATTCTTCAGCAAATCTTTTGAACTGTTGGCTTGTAAACTGCATGCCATTGTCAGAAATAACTTTTTTGCGGACTTCCATGTACAGCAAAGTGATCCTTCATCTTATTGATGACTGTACTAGATGCTAGGTTAGGAAGTAAGTCAATCTTAAACCAATTGGGGTAAGAGTCTACTAACACCAAATAATGTTGACCATTCCACTCAAAGGTATCAGTGGCTACTGTTGACCAAGGTAGTTCTGGAATCTGGTTAAGCTGAAGTGATTCTTTCTGTTGATGTAGCTTTATACTATTACATACTGAAGAAGAAGAAGAAAGTGCTGTCTCAATGTCTTGTGATATAGAAGGCCAAAATACCAGATGTTAAGTTGTCTATCTCGCCTTCATTCTTGCTGGTTGGGTTCGGAGCCGATCCTCAGCTCCGACTCGGCCATCTTCAAAAGCTCGAGAGCTGTTTACTGGCTTGAGGCCCACCCCTATATCCCATGATGCCTGGCGCTAGATACCCAGATTTTGTTTGCCGCTTCTGCTGCGAGGTTGTTCTACTGGCTCAGATCGTATAAGTTTCATTATTATTATTGTATTTTTCTTGTTAAAAACTGTATTGGTTAGTGTAGAATTAGTCGTTAGTTAGACTTTGGTATTGTAGCTAGTTTCTTCCTAGATAAGCAAGGTTTAAAGATCTGACCATGTCTCGTTTAGGTTAGAGAGTTTCCCCTCCCCCCTTCTCTCCCTTTTCCTCAGAAAGGTTCTTTCCGTTTAAGTTAGAGGTTAATCTTTTTCTCTATCTTCTTTCAAAAAAAAAAAAACAAGAATTTCTTCTATTAATCACTGTTAGTGTTTAGTGATAGTTTTCGGTAGTTTTTGTTGTAGTGGTACTTGTAGTGGGTTGTGGTAACTGTAGTGTGTTAACTTTTACTGTTTGGTTACCTTAACCTATCTGTGTGGGTTCTTGTCCTTGTTTTTTTCCCCTAGGATGTACAAGGATCCAAAACCATCCGGATTCAAGATGTGTGACTCATGCTGTCAGAAGATGTTTCTGACAAATGGTCACACTTCTTGTGTTTATTGTCTGGGCGCTGTGCACCTGCAGGACTCTTGCTTTATCTGTCATGCTTTCAGTCCATGAGTCCTCCAGGAGCGCAAAAATAAATTAATCCTGAGGAGTATGCTTAAACCCCAAGATTCACCGGCGAAGACTCAGCCAGTGAAATCTTCCAGGCCACCTAAACCGCCGGCTCCCAGTTCGGAGCCGTCGTTGGGTGAAGCCACACAATCCATCTCGGCTCCGGCTGGAAACGATGTCCCTCCCTCCCAGTCGGCTCTGACATGGTCTTCGGAGCCGGCTGAGATTCGAAAGAGATCGAGGTCTCCTTCTTTGGAGTCGATACGTTCGGCTCTGAAGTCGCCCCTGCTCCAATCGGAGCATAGTCATCGATCATCCCACTCTTCTCGGTCCTCTAGACTTTCGGACCATGACTTGGAAAGAGTGGTCAGTAGGCTGTTAAAATCGTAGGCCCTAGCCAAAATGTTGTCCAGCCCTCCTCATCAGGAGTCAGCTCCATCCACAGCTGTAGATATTCCTCCTCCAACTCATCCTATGAGCTCGGAGCCGGAGTTCGTTGGGGTTTGAGTTGTGGAACCGTTGGCGCCGATACCCTCTCTTTTGGTTCCGTCATCAGCTCCAATCCCTTCCATGGTACCTTCCCTGGAGGGATCTGGGCGCCGAGACTCCCTGGTCAGCTCTGAGGGGGTGAGTGGCATCGGAACCTTGTCTGACCCCGCTCTCCCTCTCGGTGCTTCGGCTTAGGTGAGCTCGGCTCCCACATCTGCCTCGGAGCAGTCCCCATCGGTGCGGGGAGGGCTTCTGGTTTCTTCGGAACCTGAGCCTTCTCTGTGTCTGGGCAGGGACGCCTTCAATGTGATGAGGAGTGTACTGGCCCGAGTCAGTCCCACGATCGACCACATCGTCTCCTCCCCTTAGGGTGCCTGCGTCAGCCTCTGCCCCTCTTCCAGATCCCAAGTGTGGGGATCCAGTGCTCCAGGACACCCCTTTGGGTGTATCCTCCTCTTCCAAGGCCTCCCTGATCATTCAGAGGAGCCACCTCGCAAGAGGAAATGCAAGAGGAAGCATGTTGACTCCCCCGAGTCTGTCACATCGAGAGGAGTCAGAAGGGTCCCCAAGATCACCCTCTGAAGATGTCTCCTTCTCAGATATCCTTGAGATGCTTAGGCAGAGGGGAAACTGGACTACCCTAAGCTCTTCTGAGGATGAGTCGGTATTCGTGGACGCGTTTGGATCCCGACCTTCCACCTCCTGGGTGTCTCCGTCTTTCGACCCTCTGATGTCTGTGGTGGCTCGGAAGGCATGGATGGCTCCAGACACAGTGGAACCGACCCCTAGAAGACCTGCCAAGTTCATTACTGCCCCGCAGGACAAACCGTTCTTGACCAAGGGTGTCCCCGTTGATGCCATGGTGATAGCAGCGGCCACAAAGAAGGAGGTGGCTGAAACTTCTTCATCTGTCCATCCCCCTAACAAGGAGTCCAGGACGATGGGCAGATATGGGAAGCGGGTGTTCTCTTCAGCGACCTTTTCCATGCGGTCTCTGAATTACCTGTGCCACTGTACCCATCTTCAGAGGGATCTCCTCAAAGAGCTTCGAGATACCCTCCAAGATCCATCAGCTGAGGGGGCCCAGGCTAAGGCAGCCTCCCAGCTGGTGACTCTTAATTCATTGGTAAACGCCTCCATGCAGCTCATTTCGTATGCAGCCGATGGTGCGAGTAGAGCCACAGGCACAGGCATGGCCCTAAGGAGGCAAGTTTGGATGCAGCTATGTAACTTTGTGGAACCTTTCAGAGTGTCTTTCACCAACACCCCTTTTGATGGTTCCTCTCTCTTTGGATCACAGGTGAAAGATACCCTTACCAGGTGTGAGCAGGAAGGCAAGACTCTCTCTGCTGTAGGAGTCCATTTTTCCACTCCTTCCAGACCATATCCTAAGGGTCAGAAGAATGGAAAGATGTGGTTCCGGAAATTCCAAGGTGCCTTGGCGGACACACGTGGTGAGTTTCTCTCCAGGGGCAGAGGAGGGAACAATATCAGATGCTGTCCTCGTGCCAGAGGGGGTCCGCAAAATCAGGGCAGCAGAGAATCCCACCTCTGGAGGCAGTCGGGGGAAGATTATCGCTGTACCCAAGAGCCTGGAAAGACATAACACAAGACAAATGGGTACAGTCCGTCATATCCAGAGGCTACAGAATTCCCTTTGTTCGCACCCCCTTAAGGTCAAACAAGTCCCTTCCAGATGTTCCACCCAATCTAAGGGACCAAGCAGTGCAAGAAGTCTCAAAACCGCTAAGAAAAAGGGCCATCCAGCAAGTCCCAGCAGACCAGCAAGGATCCGGAATTTTCTCAAGGTTCTTTTTGGTACCAAAAAAGACAGGGGACTGGAGTCCCATTTTGGATCTCAGCAGACTAAACAAGTCTGTACAAAGAACAAAGTTCCGGATGGTCATGCTTCAGTCCATTTTACCCTTTCTGGGTCAGGACAATTGGATGTGCTCCATAGATCTTCAGGATGCGTACTACCACATCAAAATGGACAGATGCTCCCGAAGATTCCTTCGCTTCCGGCTGGGAGCCAGCCATTATCAGTTCAGAGCCCTGCCGTTTGGTCTCACCACAGCCTCCAGGGTGTTTACCAAATGTATGGCAGTAGTTATTGCTCACCTGAGATGGCAAGGATTCCAGGTGTTTCCATATCTCAACGACTGGCTCCTCACTGCTACCACCAGACATCACCTGCTGCGAGCCAGAGACTGCACCATCGACACTTGCTCCAGGCTAGGTATCACAATAAATTTAGAAAAGTCTGCATTGTCGCCCTGTCAATCTATCACCTTTATAGGCGCAAATTTAAATACCAAAGTGAGCCTCCCACCAGACAGGGTGTTAGTGATTCACCAGCATGTCAAAGTTTTATTAGCATGCAAAAGGATTCAAGTCAGGTTTGTCCTTCAAACGCTAGGTCTCATGGCAGCAGCGATCGTACTTGTCCCTCTAGCTCGTTTTCACATGAGGATTCTCCAGTGGCTTCTTTTCACCCAATGGTCCTTCCAGCAACTTCCCATGTCTTACATGATTATGATCACTCAGGCATGCAAGAAGCATCTTGTGTGATGGATGGTCTCCACATCAGTGCTCCATGGCAGATCATTTATTCTCCCCCCTCCAGTGGCTACAGTGACCACGGATGCCTCCCTGATCAGGTGGGGGGGGGGCATTATCAGGGCAGAACAGTCCAAGGCACCTGGCAACCTCACGAGTATCATCTGCACATAAATGTCTTGGAGATGAGGGCCGTGCTCTTAGCATTGCAGGCTCTTCAGGACTCTCTTCCTACCGGGACCATTGTAGTTCAAATGGACAATATGTCCATAGTGTGGTACATCAACAAGCAGGGCGGAACCAGGTCCTACCCCCTATGTTGAGAAGCACTCAGACTCTGGCAGTGAGCGATCTCTTCCCAATGGTTTCTGATTGCAATGCACATCCCTGGGAGGTCCAACGTCATAGCAGACAGACTGAGCAGAGCAATTCTCATGCCTCACGAGTGGTCTCTGAACCAGTTAGTTGCAGACCAAATCTTCCGCAGATGGGGCCAACCTTGCTGCGACCTTTTTGCAACTCCCTTCAACAGCAAGTGCAGCAATTTCTTCTCTCTCCTTCCACTTCCCGGGCATTCCCCCAGAGATGCTCTAGTCCACGATTGGCCCCAGGGACTTCTTTATGCATTCCCTCCTTTTCCTCTCATACCGAAGCTAATTCAGAAGGCTACTGTTTTGTGTTGCAAAATGATCTTCTTTGCTCCTTACTGGCCTCGACAAATATGGTTTCCGTTCCTGCATCGCTATCTTCTCGAACAGCCTTGGATTCTGGACCTAGTTCTAGACCTCCTGATTCATCAGTCAGGCAGACTGCACCAATCCCTGCACTCTCTCCAGCGCACAGCGTGGTTGCTCCACTTCCAACCTTAGCCAGGCTCCCAGATATCTTCCCCTCTGTGCGCGAAATCCTTTTGTCCTCACACAAGTCTACAACCAGAAAAACTTACGCTAGTAAGTGGAAACGTTTTTCTTCCTGGGCAGAGGCAAAAAGTATAGACCCCTTTTCAGCCCCCGTACACTCCATTTTGGAATTTCTCACGGGAGCTCTTCCATGCTGGGTCCGCTTCCGCTACAATTAGAGTTCAGTTAGCGGCAATTTCAAATTTTCACATTGGCCTGTCAGAAAGCAATATCATGTCCCATAAGCTGTGTAAAGCCTTTCTCAAAGGAACCACTCTGCTCAGGCCCCCAGTGAGAGATCATCCACCACCCTGGGATCTAAATTTGATTTCAGCTTCGCTAATTTTGCCCCCTTTCGAACCTGCAGCTTCTTGTTCACTGAAGTTCTTATTTTGGAAAACCCTTTTTCCAGTAGCTATTACTTCAGCCTGAAGACTTTCGGAATTACAGGCTCTTTCTATCCGTCCCCCATACCTCGTGTTCCACAATGACAGGGTTGCTCTTAGGACTAATCCTTCCTTTATTCCTAAGGTCTCTTCAGAGAGTAACTTGAATCAGTCCGTAGACCTTCCTGTGTTTTTCCCTAACCACTCCAACAGGGCGGAGTATAAGTTGCATCAGTTAGATGTTAACTTACTGCTTACTCTAATGTTGTTGAACATGAGTTGCATTTGTATTATAGGAAAAATGGGAGCAAGAGGTTATTTAATACAACATATTCTGAATATATGGCACTAAGAGAGCTGCAAGCTTGTGATAATATAGTTATGAAACAAGCTGATAAAGGGGGAGTAGTCATCATAATGGAGAGAGATGTATATTTTGCAAGTTTTAAGGAAATGTTGAATGAAGAGGGTACCTTTAAAAAAGTGTCTTTTGCTGAGGTACAAAAATTAATAACTGAGGTCAATATGATAATTTATGAATTACAATTTAGTAATGATTTAAGTTTAGAGTTGTTTAATTACCTGAGCGTACCATGTCCAAGAATCCCCCAGATTTATGGTATTCCTAAAACACATAAAAGTTTTACTAATCCACCACTGAGACCTATAGTCTCAGGTGGTGGATGGGTAACAGAACCCATTTCTAAATACTTACAAAGTGTATTAGGAAAATATTTGGAAAGATGTTCTACTGTATTGAAGGATACTAATGATTTTTTAAGTAATTTATATAACTGGCAGTTGAGTTGTGCATCCAAGGGGTATCTTATGGTATCTTTGGATATTACTTCGTTATTTACTGTTATACCTAATACCTATGGTATCAATGCTATTCGTAATTTTTTAAATAATGAAGTAAAAATGTATGGAAGGGAAATTGAAAATATTTGTATGCTTCTTGAAGCAGTGTTGACACATAATGTCTTTATTTTTGATGAGGAACCGTATTTGCAACTCACTGGTGTAGCAATGGGTACTCCCATTGCTATACCCATTGCTAACACATATGCTAACTTAGTTTTATATGAGTGGGAGAAAAGTGTGATATTAAGTAAGGTGAATCAATTAAATGAAAAAGTATTGTTCTACAAGAGATATGGGGACGATTGCTTTATGATATGGGATGATTCCCTTATGGAATTAGATAATTATGTGCAATATTTGAATACGTCCACTGAATTTCTAAAGTTTAAAATGGAGACATCAGACCATAGTATAAATTATTTAGATGTACATTTATTTAAGAATGGCGATAGACTAGAGTCCATGGTGTATAGGAAAGAAGTGGATGCTTCGAGATATATAAATAGGGGCAGTATGCTTGCCCCACATCCTTTTAAAGGATTAGTGAAGGCACAGTTAATAAGAATGAGTAAACTGAATACTGTTGAAAGTATTTTTAGAGAACAGGCTACAAATATGTCTCAAGAGTTTCAAAGAAGTGGTTATTCAAGACAGAGTATAGATATGGCTTATGAAGAGGTGATAAGAGAAAGGGGAAATAAATATAAACCAATCTTGACTGGGGATTGGAGAAATATGAAGGAGGTACACATAGGGATGATAAAATAGTGAGATGTATTACTACATATAGGTTCATAGGTTCATACTAGGCTATCTGCCCGAGGGCATTTATAAGCCTAGCCATAGTTTTGTGGCTTACGCCACCCCTTAGTTTGGAGAAACTATGCCCATTATTTAGCTGTGCCTCTGTCGAGCAGGGACACTGAGGTAACCCCTGGGATGTATCTGCGATCTCCCATCCATTGGTCAAGATTCCTCTTGAACAAGGCCAGCGAGGTGCTCTGCCTCACATAAACTGGGATTTTGTTCCACAGCATAGGGAGTCTTGGGGTGATGAATCTATCCCTCCAGCACGTCCTATTAATGACCGTGTCCTTTAAACACACAAAATGTATGTAATATAATAGAGAAAAATTGGCCTATTTTATTAGCCATGCCTGAGGTAAGATCCAAGTTATGCGGATAGGAATTCGGAAACATTAAAGCAAAAACTTTGTTATAAAGATTTTAAAATAAAAACTAAGAGTGTAGGAAAGGCAATAGGATCTAGGAAATGTTATAATTGTTCCTGTTGTAGTGATTTATATGACGGTGATGGTAAATTTATGCACCCCAGAAGTGGAGAAGTTTTTGTTTTAAAAACCTTAACAACTTGCAATGCAGCACAAGTAGTTTATTTGGCTACATGTATATCATGTGCAGCATTCTATGTGGGTAAAACCACTAGGAAGCTGAGAGAGAGGATTGTAGAGCATAAATCTGATATAGGAAGGAAAGTATTAACAAATGCGTTAAGTAAGCATATTATGGATAAGGGTGAAGAGCATAGGTTTAAGTTTATGGTATTAAATATAGTAGAAATGAGTATAAGGAAAGGTGATATGAATAATCTGTTCGAGCTAAAAGAGTTTGAGTGGATCATTAGGCTTCAGGCTGATGTAAGTCCTGGTTTAAATAATGCTGTTAGTTATTAATGAAAGTATTAATTAATATTAAGTATTAATGCCAGTATTAATGAAAAAGCGAAGAGAGAAACTATAAGTATGTATTGGTAATTTTATTTGTATGCATGTGCTTGTGTATGTGTATATATATTGTGTATATATGTGTATATGTGTATATATATATATATATATATATATATATATATATATGTATATATGTATATGTATATGTCTGTATATGTGTATGTATGCGTATGTGTATTTGTATGTGTATGTATGTATGTGTATATGTGCATATATATATATATACATATATATATATATATATATATATATATATATATATATATTTTTTTTTTTTTTTTAAATAAGTATGTTGCTATTTGAATGTATAATTTATACCCATATGGATTTATGTATTTGTATATTTTGTTATTATTTTATATAATGGTAGACTTAACATATTTATGAAATGCATTTTATCTTATGATGTTTTAATTTAATGTCCTCTTTAAGACTTGATTGTTGGTTAGTGTGATAGGTAGGCTGAAGCATATGATCTAATTGTATCTCCTATTAAATATTGGATGAATGTAATTATTTTGTACTGATGAAGGGTGTAGACCCGAAAGCTTTGCAATAATGTGTTTGGTGTGTTATAGAGTTGTTGTTGGATACTATTGAACAGTGACACCACTGCTATTTTGATCAGTTAGATGTTCACAGGCAACTACGCTTTTATTTACATAGAACCAATGACATTAGAAAATCAGATCAACTGTTCCTGTCTTAAGCAGTAGGTAAACATGATCTTCCGGTCTCAAGGTAACCTTATCCAGGTGGTTGTCTTCTATCATCACATTCATATATAAAGAATTACCAGTCAAACCAAAAGGTCACTCCACCAGAGCTTTAGCCACTTCGGTGGCTTTTCAGGCTAGGTTGCCCATGGAATCTATTTGTATTGCGGTTACATGGGCCAAACCACATACTTTCATTTCGCATTACAAGTTGGATTTGGTTTCCAGGAGCAGAGCTGATTTTGGTTCCACTGTTCTGAAGAGTCTTTTCCGATGAGCCACCCAGGATTTTAGGTGCTAGGGACGCTGTCCCAACCAGCAAGAATGAAGGCGAGATAGACAACTTAACATAAGGAAGTTATGTACCTACCATAACGTTTCATATTAGTTGTCTTCTTCTTGCCTTCTTTGTTGCATCCCACCCTCCATCCCCCTATCCTAGTAGACCGAGAAGAGTTCCTCTTGATTTTGCACTGGCTGAGTTTTCTCTGGCTATTTCCTTTTGCTTAGTAGTCTTCCCAGTAGGATTTATGCGTTCTAGGATAGCATTCATTTATTATTATGTCTGCAGTTAGACTTACCAAACGAGATCTGGGTATCTAGCGCCAGGCATCATGGGATATAGGGGGGCCTCGAGCCAGTAAGCAGCTCTCGAGCTTTTGAAGATGGCCGAGTTGGAGCCGAGGATTGGCTCCGAACCCAACCAGCAAGAAAGAAGGCAACTAACATGGAACGTTATGGTAGGTACATAACTTCTTTTTCTTTGCCCTTATTTTGGTAGATTTGGTTCCTGGGTGACCCACGATGTAAAGTAGTAATGTACTCTGTTTGCAAGGACTTTGGAACAATTACTTTCAGACCTTCCATTATGAATCCTTTGCCGGACAAAATCTCATCTCTGTATGGAAAATAACCTGCACTTCTTGAGGGAAACTAGATTGCATTCTTAAAAGTCTGTACCTGCCAAACGGAGTGCTAAAAGTAGTGAGCATTGAGAATTTTTTGTCAGGATGAATTTTCCAAAATGAACTATTTGCATCTAAGACTAAAAAAATAGTGGCATTTGGCATGAAGGCTGCAACTTCTTTGAATGTGCACATTGGATGATGAGGTTTTTTAAGTGCTTTGTTCAAATCTCTTGGATCAATGGGTCCTCTTCAGATGAGCAAACGCTCATTTGAATGGAACCCATATAACCAAGATGTTACCGAAAGGTCAAATAAACAAAACCTTAACAGATCGACATCCAAAAAACTGAAACAGTTACTGACCTGCAGTCTGTTACAGCAGTAGCTACCTGAATGGAAATATACTGTGTTCTACAAGGTAGTGCGATCTCGGAGTTGGTATAACTAAGTTACCGGGGGGGGGGTGAGCCCCCCCACATGAGTGGTGCAAGGGGGCTTGCCCCCTTGCGGAAATGATGTAGTTACATTTTTGTCATGTTGCTTTAATGTAGTGTGGAATTATGGGAGGGGTTAGTAGTGGTATGGTATTGTAGCCATGTATGGTAATTTTTTGTGTGTTTGTTCTGGATGGTGAGTGTTTTCTGTTAAGTGCTTTTCGGGTTTTTGCATGTCGTTCTTTTAAGGTTTTGTTTATCTGACCTTTCTGACCTTTCTGTAACATTGTCTCAGTTATATGGGTTTCGTTCATATGAGCGTTCACTCATGTGAAGTAGACCTGGAGCAATATATATTCTGATGTCATCTGAGCTTTTCTTATGAGCTACCACCATGGAAGATACCCGTTCAGTTGGAGCTTCAGCTGGACAAATCACACATTGTTGCACCATTTTATCTAACTTGGCATTGACTCTGTCCTGCATGGCTATTGGAACTTTGCGTGCTGGTCTGATAACTGGACTGACCTCTGAGTCTAATCTCATGGAGTACACAACTGGAAATTTTGCCTAGTTTGTCTTCAAAAAGATCAGCATAGTAGAAAAAATGTACTGGGCAAAATTATAGTAGTGGTCTTTTAAACTAACATGGTGGACTTCCTTGTTAAATGAAAGCAGTCCCATTTTCAAAGTGTCTCTGAGCCCTAATAATGACTGGACATGCCTCTTGACCACATAAAATAAGAAATCATAGCTCCTTCCTGCAGAGTAACATGAAATCACTACTGTGCCTTCAGTTTGAATTTCTTCACCTCCATAAGCAACAGGTTTTGCACACCTTACCTAATCAAACTTTTCACCTTTACATACTCTAGCAAATGTTTTTGCAGACATAACATTGCAATTGGAGCCTGTGTCAACTTTGAGCTCACTGGGTTTGCCATTTATCCGAACAGTGCAAAATACTTCATTCTTGGCCCTTAAATCAACTGCATTGGCAGTTTCATGAAGCACTGACACACACCATCAACATGAAGAGTAGGGTTGCTGCAGTCTAACTGATCAACTAATTTCATAAAATGTTCCCTTTTAATAAAAGAATGTGGGTCCTTTGATTTACAAAATCTTTTGAAATTATTCCATTTATGAACATTTGTGGCATTGTTGACCAAAAGCTAAACACTTTTACCTTTTAGATTCATGATTAACAATTAACAGTTATGACAGCTGACAATGAAACTAGGCTGGGGCCCATGCTTTGAGTGTGCTGACTCAGTCTTATGCTTCTCTGAGGCTGTGCGACCTCTGGAGTGTGCTAGAAAGTTCTGGGGTTGACCAGTAGGTGCTGCAGGGGTTACAGCTGCCATGTGCTTGGGCCTGTTTCTTTTAGTCACGTGCTGCATACTATCAGCAAGAGCTTTGTCACTCTGCCTCCTAAAACTGCTCTCATTTGAAAGCATATTTGTGTGCTTTTGTGTGAGCTTGTAGATCTGACAAATCTCAATGGCCTTATTCAAAGTTAAATCACTGTCATGAAGCAAAATCTTTCTCACAGCATCATCTATGTCACACACAAGTCTGTCTTTTATCAACTCATCCCTTAAGTCACCACATCTGCATGTTTTACACATATTTCTCAGGTCAGTTATATATGCTGCAAAAGTTTCACCAGGTGTTTGTTCCCTTGTATAAAATAAGTGCCTTTCCATTGTAACAATTGTCCGGGGGTTACACATTTCTCTAAATTTAAGCACTCTGAGTCCTCCCTTGACTCAGCCAGTACAACAATTTGATGGTTTTCCCCCTCTCCAGCATAAATAGCAGGTGCATACACAAATGAACGCTCTATTTCTATAGCTTTTGACCCAGCTAATTAAGTAGAATAAATGCTTTTGTACGGTCATCTTTATCAAAAAATGCAGCTTGTATGAAAATGTCATACTTTTGCTCATTCTCCAGTTCTCAGCAATATTACTGTCAAACACAAGTGTGTTACTGTCAAAATCCATCTGCCATGCCCATAAAGTATACACAAACACACTGAATATATGACCCTTGTAACTATGTACGAACAAACTGTGCTGTGAGCTTGTAACAACATTCAAATGCACAATAAACTCTCTGAAATACTTTACTTTGCGAAATATACTCTGTAATGGCTGTATTCTGTGACTGCAGTGGTGGTGCTGCGGTAGCGCTGTCGCCTCACAGTAAGACGTTGTCCCGTTCGATTCTCAGCTAGAGCATCTTCTGTCTGGAGACATGCGTGAATGGGCGTACCTTCGTTAAAGGTTGTGCGTCAGGGCTGACAACTCGGCATGTAAAAATCTACTGCCAATCATTAGCGGACCAGAGTTCCGCTGTGGTGACCCCTAACCGGGAAAAGCTGAAAGACACAACAAATGGCTGTATTCTGTGAAATATGCCTTATAATGGCTGTACTTTGGGAAATAACTTTACTGTAACACTACACAAACATGCAAACACTTTATACACTTCTGATAACTCAGATATCTTTCCTTAATACAAAAATACATATGCTTTGTGAAAATGTGGTAGTTTCCCCTTATTTTATTTGTTTTATGCAATTCAGACTTTATTTCAATCATTTTCCTTAGTAATTTGAATATTCTTATCAATAGCGTACATATCAGTTTATGAGAAAATAACTTAGAACAGTCTGTATGCCTGATTTCATATTATACAAAAGAAATAGTGCTAAGCAAGTTTTAATACCTGAAATTCGTTTCTGACCTGTTTTGTGAAGTTTGCACATATTCACGATGATCCATTTGTCTATATTCCACCAGCATCTGGATAAGTGCCTTAAATCATTTTCGACAAGCCTTTTCTAGGTTCAGACCCTTTGATATGCCGGTTTTGAGTTCATCATGTCACTCATTCATCTCTAATACAAATAATGAGAAGGCTTTGGGTTTCGTTTAGATGTTTTAATACATACAAACACATTAGGATGGATAGCAGCATCTTTAACTACGAACAAATTAGTTAATAGACAGAAGTTACATACATACATGTTCACATCTCAACAGCTAACTACAAAATGGAAGTCCGACTTGCACATGCTCAGTATTTATACTCTAGTGCAAGTCGTTGAGTAGCTTCTTAAAGGTGTGTACACATATATTGATCTACTTTTGGCAATCATACATAATAAGTGGCTATCTGCATGAGGGGTCTGTCTGTGGATAAAAGCAAAGGAAAGGTACCAAAGTCATGCAAAATAATCAATGATATGGCTAGTTTTTTGGGGGATGTATATGCTTCCAAGAGGAAGAGGGTCAGATAAGTTACTGTGATAACTGTTTATTTCACTTTCTTTACAATCAAACCTGAGAGGTATACTCAAAAGTCAGTGTGGAGGCATTCTGCACTTGAAAGTACAGGGCATTTGCATAACCACTGTCAAATAAGGTCCTATTCTGATAGCAGTAAGCTCAAATATTTTGCTGTGGCCATTATGTTTTTTTCTTCTATTTTCTCCTTAATAAGACATCATATTTATTCAGAACATTGGGTATATTTTGGGGTGAAATGATGTAAGAAAGCAAATGGTAGTTACAGTATCACTTCAGAATGATTAGTTATATGTTTTCTTGGGGGACAGTATCTGTCAAAGAGCAGTGTGGTCATAGTATTGATGTGATTCCTTCACAATTAAAGGTGTGTGTGTGTGTGGGTGTGTGTGTGTGTGTGTGTGTGTGTGTGTGTGTGTGTGTGGGTGTGTGTGTGTGTGTTTTGTCTCAAAGAAAATTATGCGTTTTTTTTTTATTGTTCTCCCTTTGGGGACTTCACATATGAGATCTTGTATACAGCTTGAATATCCCATATTTTAGTATGCTTTTGTTCTCATAATTTGCACTATGCTTGAGTTCTGCCTGGGGACTGATTGACCTCTGCATAAAAGCGGAATTAAAACTAATGTCCAGAATATATGTGTACTTAGCTGGGTAAAATTCAAATGTGTGCTGCCAAGGAAACACTGAGGTTAGAATTGCAATCTTAGATTTTTTTTTTTTGTAATTACCTGAAATTTCATAATGAAATTTCAATATAACCATTCAAAGAGGTCAGAATGGCCTTTGATTATATGTCTTTACTGCTGACACTTTTAATTATACTTGGTTTCATTTTGGGTACTGTTGTGACTGCGCTGAATACAATCATTGAGTTAATAGATGAGAAGTAAAAATCCTCTGTATTTCTGCCAACTATATATATATATATATATATATATATATATATATATATATTTCACATGTCATAGCTTCAGTGGCATTCCAGTACCAGAAGTTTCTTAATGAAATGCAAAGGTGGACAAATGTATAACATTTCAAAGGCAGGCTGCAGAGGCTTTAGTTGATGAGCATTTACTGCCAGAGTCTAACATGTGTTGTTAATACAGCATAAGAAAAATTATATTAGTTTCTATTTTTGTTACTGAACATGTGAGCCCCCCCTCCACTTTGGACATGTGCAGTAAACTGCATTACTGGAAGTTGTGTGTGTGTCTTTAAAGCTAAAATTTCCATCTACCTTTTTTGCAGCTGAAGAGCATGATATATTATTCTGACAAATTTGCTGAAATGCAGAGAAATTGTCCTTTATCTAGTATATCGCTATTTGGATGCTCTCTGGTCTTCCTGTTCGTTTCACAAATGAAAAATATGTATAGTTTGCATTTTCTCATGCTGATAGGCTCAGTATATATCTGCATCATACTATTGATGTGGTCATATGAAAATGACAACCAAAAAATAATGTTTTATTGGGAAAAGTGATATTTTTCTATCATTTTTATATATTCTATAACAAAATATACATATTTTACATGCTTTAAGAAGTATTCTCATATTTGAGTTTCCATTGTCTTCATTCCCTAAAAGTTATGCTGTGCAAAACAAAATGTATGTGGGATTATCAAGGAATCTTTTCCTGAAAATATTATAAAAATATCTTGAAGCAGTAGAAAGACATTGTCAGTTGAGTTAAGGTGAAATTAAGGCCAAACTGGCCTTTGTAAAAACAGCCAGCTGAAAACAAATGTGTAGTTTTCAGTTATCTTCAGAATAAAATAAACAGAAGCTTATAAAACATAAATAATATGATGGTGGGATTTTGTACCTAAAAGCAGTATTTATTTTTAACTCATTACAACCAAATGCACCTCCAGGCATTTCTGCAGTTACCTCCTATTGCACTTCTAAGCATCAAATATTGCTTGTTCATATTTGCATTAATAATTCCAAAGCCATGCTACATGAAGGCATCAGAATATTTTATCTTGAAACATACATGATAGCAAACACAATTGTATTGATATTTGACCTCTGTCAATGAGTATTTGTTAGAACTGTAAGGTGATTACTTCATTTTTTTTATTCTCAAGCCACACCCACTGGGAGTTACATACTCAAAACAGCTGTATTGGAGGGAATGAGTTAAATGATCTGTCTTTTCATTCATTGCCGATGGTGACGCATACAAATATTTTAAAATGATTTTTTCATTAAAATCCAAAGATGCAGCTTCGTCTTCTCCTTTGAGAGTGGAACCCATTCCAATGAAGTTTTATAACCCCCACTGTTGGGGAGGTTGCATAATAGTTAAGGTATTTACTGCACAGACAAGAGGTACAGGGTTTGATTATCACTAAGGGAAACTGAGGGAAACTGACTAGACTTAAAATGGTCCGCAAGGGCAGCTAGGCTAGTACTTACATATATACCTACAGACCTATGCCAGTAGTATTCCCTGAACATTTCCTGAATAAATATTGAACCACTTTGAAGATACAGGCTTTTAAAAACAAGAACAAAATAGCCAAAAACAGTTACTATTCTGGAGACAGATTTTCTGATAATGCACAGCATTTAGGAGTTAAATCCAAAGTCATATTCAAAATGCCAGGTGCTGACAATATCTAACCCTTCTTGAATAATGTAAGAGTCTGTGTAGCATCTAATCATGACATCTATTTTACAGTCATCTGCAAACTTGGTCTGTCAGAAACCTTGGTTATCATTCTTCATTTCAGAAAAGTGTATGCCAAAGAGAAAGAGAGAAAGTACAGGGTCCTGTGGTACTTCACTGGTGACTAGTCAGTGTGTATACCAAGACGACCAGTTAGCAATCCTTAAAGTAATTATAGCTGTTAATATTTAATGCCTGCTTGGAGAATCACATTGAATGTCTTAGCATGGCCAAGCTAAAAGGCATGGACAGAAGGATCCCCATTAATGGCATCTGCCACACCCTAAACAAAGTCAGTCGTATTAAACAAGCAAAACATAACCTTCACAAACCTGTACTGACTAGGGCAGAGTATAACTTATTTTTCTTGCTGTTATTGAGATTAAGACTTACTCTTTGATTTTATGTATAATAGTAGTGAAGATCATGGAACAATAATATCCTGGTCACTTGCTATATCAACCTTTTGCAGTGACACAACAACCACTGTTTTCCAGAGCTCAGTCACGTATAATGTAGATAGTCTGTGTTCAAAAAGCTTAAGGAGAGGTTCAGCAATAACATACTTTGTGATGAGAGGTTCAGCAATAACATACTTTGTGATGACAGCCAGGTGATCTGGTACATACCTTTCAACTGTACACATTTTTGCAGAATGTCCAAATTTTACCTCATATTTGGGTCCGTTTCTCATAAAATTCAGTGTTCTGGCAAATCGTTGCAAGTCATTGAGGATTGAAGTCAGAAAATAATGACAGACAGTTTCAGACTTCATACCCTTCAGAAAATGTATGCTAATAAGAAACCTTGTAAGAGCAATATTTAAAAAGTGTCCCTATTTTGAGGGCTTTGTCCCCATTGCTGATGGCTTTGTCCAGATTTCTTGCTCTAAGAGGTTGGGAGGTATGGTCTGATATATTGTCTGGGTTATTGAGCTGTTATTTTTGGTTTTGGTAATAGCTTCCAGGCAGACCTCCCAACCATCCCAAATTACTCTGTTTTTACCGAGTTTGGGGTCCAAATGAAGGGGTGCCACGATTCCCGAGTGACGCCCCTTCATTTCCAATTTCTTTGCTTTTGTTTTTTTATTTTTTAATTTTCACGCTGTCGGAGCTGATGTCATCACATGCACGATGATGTCAGCTCTGTCAGCACTACCAGCCAATTCAAATTGCCATTTAAAACCCTGGGATCCATTTAAAATAATCTTAATTCAAAAATAACAAGCAAAAACAAGTCAGTTTAGAAAGTAAAGCACAGATTTATATACGAAATGTGCTTTTTATTAATGCATAATATGTATAGTGAAAGGAAAAAAAAATACAGAGATGAATGAGTTTCATTTAAAGTCAAAGCATGTATTAATCCAATCTAGTTATGGGACTGTCAAAAAAACTATCAAGGAGAGGCTCTAAACACGTACTAATCTAAGAAATTCTCTATAGGAAGTATAGAGCATGGATAAAACAAATTACATAAAACATTTATTATTACAATAAAAAAACAAATTGGACAATAATTTTTCAATAATACATAGTCAATAAAACATAAGATTTTTTTAATTTCAAAGATCAACGGCATTCTGAAAGAAGGAAAATTCAAAAGCCGAAAGGATATATTGGACATTTATTGCATAAAGGAAACAAAGGAGGAGAATACATGCATTAATTTCCATAGTGAATTGAAATACATTGTATAATTTCTGTGAAGATACTCGAAGAAGAAATATTGAAAATAAAGACAAAATAATAAAAATTAAAATATAAAAAATATAAATAATTAAAATAAAAAATGCCAAATTTAATGCATAATTGGGTAAAAAAATTAAATTGATTCGCCAGTTTTGAAAGTCATACCCTATACTGTACTATGACATACAAAAAATTAAAATAAATCAATATATATATATATATGTATATATATTTATATATATATATATATATATATATATATATATATATATATATATATATATATATAATGTATATATATATATAATACTATAAGTGTGGGATCACACATTTCTTTTATATATTTTTATATATATTTATATAGATATACATTTATATATATATTTTTATATATATATATATATATATATATATATATTAGTTAAAATATGGATATATTAGAATTTATATTTTTTTTATTTTATATATTAGAATATAGATATATTTTTACATGAATTTTAGTAGTTAATTTTGTTTTTGCACGTTTTCATTACGTTTTTTGAATATTTTCTAATTATAACATTACCTTTATTCATCAATAAATTTCTAATAAAATTAAGCAACATGTAGTATTGCATTAAATTTATTTTTATATTTATCTTTACATGCATATGACTTTGCGATAGTCTATGTACCTTATCTATTATTTTTAAATTGTTTTTTATCAAATTGTATTGTTGTATTGATTTGCAATTTGTAATTTTGAAGGGCTGTTCTATATCTTTTTGTTTTTTGTTTTGTAAATTGTCATTGTTAACAATGAGAGTGAATAATATTGTTAATTCTTTAACTTAAACACAAATTAAACTTGTTATAGTTAAATTGTGCGCTGTTGAGACTTCTTAATTTGTTAACTAATTTTTGAAAAGTTGGTTATGGAAATTAAGCTTCGTGTGGGAAACTGAAATGGCGCTTGAATGGTGTTGGTGAAAAAGTTGGAGTGTGTAGCAAAAGTGTAATGTAAGAAAAAGTTACTGATAAAATGATTGCAAACGCCTTTTGATTTGCGGTCGTATTTTGGCTTGGTGGCTTTTTTGGTTTTAACTTTTTTTGTGGTTAGTTTGTTTGTTTGTTTTTTTCGAGCACTACCATCCAGTCGGAATTGAGGTCAAGGAGCTCACTTCATCATTTCTGGCTGGCTGGGAGCAGGCCGGAAGTGAATTCAAAAGAAGAATGCTGTTTCGGACATTTTACATGGAAACTGTTTTGCCGTTTCATTTTAATTGCACTTTTTGCTGCAGTTTCAGACGTTTACAAGGGACTTGGGAAGAATGCTGGCTCAGACAGAAACTGCTTTAATGCTGGCTTCTGCGGACAGCTTTGTACTTTGCTGCCATTTCGAAAGTAGGGACGAATGCTGCTTTGCCGTTTGGAAGTTAAGTTTAAATCCGAGTTCGGGACTTTGCTTTAGGTAAGGTGTGTGTGTGTGTGTGTGTGTGTGTGTGTGTGTGTGTGTGTGTGTGTGTTCTCTTCAAAAGAGTAAGCTTTAGGCCTTTTTCTCATGGCTGATATTTCAGACTCTGCACCATCTCTGATGCTTTGATCTAGACTGTCTGTATTGGAGATACTCTCTTCTGAAGTTTGATTTTGTATCTTACAGATATAAGCTTACTGTTCTGGGCAGCATTAGGAAGTCCTTTTGAAAGGACTTAACATTTCTCATATTTTGCCACTGGAAACATGACAGTTTACTTATTTATGTTCAATATGAGACTGAAAATGACTCAATGGCACCATTTCCAGCCATTCATGCTGAAATATATCAAAAATGCAAACCTTAATATAGTGAAGTATGAAATATAGCTTGACTAAATGTTCAAGCTGTACATCTAACCAGAGACAGAAATAAGATCAGAAACAAAGTCACAATTGCTTTAGTAAGCTGTTGTCCCTCTCAGCAACTGCTTTAATGGCTAAGTAAAACAGGATTAAGTATATTTCAGGTATTTTTTTAAGCAAGGGTGAAGGAGGAAAGGTAATTAGATATGGGTAGACAGTATGGCAGTGCATTCCAGAGTTTAGGACTCAGAGTGAAGGATGCTTTAAAATCTCTGAGACATTTTCTCTATAAAAGTAAAATAGCTGCATCTACTGTAATATCCATTGATACACTGAAAGTGGATATTATTTTTGCATTCCACTCCTTTGTGTTATTTTGCCACTGACCATGCTCTTATCTAAACACATTTTTGTAAAGTTGATCTGTGGACGTTTGTGCTTCATTTGAGTAAAACACTGAACATGAAAGTCACAGCACACATAAAAGGCAAGCAGTGAGAAATGACAACAGACATTTTGCAGGACTTGTAAATGCAGTCAGATAATTGGCTATTTTCATTTATTATATCTGGTGAAATGCTTACAAAAAAATTGAAAGTGCAAGTTGAACTTTTGAGTTTTTAGAAGTACAAAATGTTAGAATCCTTCACTGTGCTCTGGAAACTGAAGCTTGTAGTTTTGATTATATTTCTCATTTCAGTTTTTATTTTCACTAATGCCACTTTTTTGAGGTAAGCCATGGCATCTGCCATATGTCAATTTCTTCCAAATTTTTTTCTTTTCATTTTGAAATTTGTGCTGTGAATTCTGTATTAAATCACAATTAGACTAGGAAATGAAAACTGAATCTATCATTTGTCATGAGGCATTTCTTTAGAAATACTTTGGGGATATGTAAAATTGTTGTAGCAGGTTGAATTTGCAGAAGTATGCCACTCTTACTAAATGCAGGGCTCAACCTTTGATCAAGCTGTTTTACTTACACCACTCACCTGCAACCATTTTAATTTTGGCTAGGACTTGTTTCAACTAGTCATACCTCTCTTTATGTAATGCACAGTGTCCCATTTTGCCTTCTGACAGCTGCTGCTTTGTAATCATAGCACTTTTACTCTGGGGATTTCTGTCAACCTCACAAAAGAATACCGAGAGAGGTCACGGGCAGGAAAAGGAGAGTTTGTTGAATAAAATGTGCATAAAAGAGTGGATGGTTCAGGAAGCTTGCCATGTCATGTCATAAATAAAGTTTGTTTTCTTTCTTTCACTGACTCCATGAACTGATGTTGAAATTCTTTTGGAATCTACTTCTCTTCATAATGTTAGTGTAGATGAGGAAGGTGTGCTTTCCTGTTTTAACAAAGATCATACCAAGGAAAACTAAATCTGTTTTTCAATGAAAACATTACACTCTCACAAGGAGAAAGAATATGAATCATATTTTAAAAAACTGGAAATTTAGATGGTGGTTATTAAGATTGCTGTAAGAAATTATATGCCCCTCGTTTTGTCTGCGATTGAACATGAAGCAATTGATCTACTAAAACACTTTTATTGCACTAAACAGTCTGAATGAAAAAAAAGTTAAACTAGTGAATGTGTATGATATGCTTAAATTTATTATTATGGATAAATAATTGTTACAGAATGAAAATAAAACAGTAACAGTTGATGACTACATTGTTATGGTAAAGCAGTTAACAAATATCTATGTGCTTGAAAAATACCTGGGGGGTGTGAAAATGCCCCCAATGTATACACCTGATGGATAGACGTATTTAGGCTCAAACCCTGTACCTTTGGTACAGGGTAAAAAGAGCCTAAAGTCCCTAGCCACCACCATTTCTCAGCTTTGGTCAGATTTTTTTTTTGTGCTAAGAGGTTGAGAGCTATGGTGAAAAGTGAGAACTGAATTTGCTAAATGATAGCCATTAAGTTTCAGTCTTCCTGTTGTTTAAACTGCTGATTTAGCATAGTGGTTTGTTGCACTGACTGTAGTGTATAGTGTTCTGGGTTTAAGACTTGCCAATTACTTGCATGGTGGTAAAACAACATAGCATAGTGGTATTTTGCACTGACTGTAGTGTATAGTGTTCTGGGTTCAAGACTTACCAGTAACTTGCATGATGGTAAAACAACATTTTAGTCTAACAACTTTCCAACATTATACAAGCAATGTTTAAGATGTGTCCCTGGTTTCTGACCTTTTGCCCCCCCCCAAAAAAAACTGAAATTGAAGATAGGTGTGAGAAGCTGTGCAAGATGCCTATGCCTTACACTACTGTCATTCTGTTTATAGTTTGAGTGTGGAAGTAGACTTTTATGATGGAAATGTTCTGAATTGGGCAGTTTTGTAATTATTGGTTCATGCATTTTCTTTCATTGTCTACAGTACAGCCTACTGAAAAAATGTTCAAACAATAAATTTAAAATATGCTCTGTCTAACAAGTATGCTGTATTATACAAGGAATATAACCTAATAAAGTCAGGAAGGTGTATCAAAGAAAAGAACACATGTATGTTTATTATTTTGTGTGCAAGGGGCCAATGATTTGAAAACAGCCCAAAGGTAATCTTTATCCATCACCGGTCAGATGCATTGTCTTTGGATGTGGTGTAGGTTTCAGTGCTGTTTCAACGAATGTGAGTTTCAAGGGAAAATAAATTTTAATGCCAAGTCTATTTTCAATGTGAGACAGTATTGCTTTGTTTATGAGATGTCTGCTAGTGTTTGTACATTGATGTGCTGCAAAATGTAAAAATAAAATCCAAATAATCATTATAGATGTAAAGCAGTATGCACACATTAGTGTTTATGGTAAATGGGGCGAAATAGCCAGGTAATGGGGCATTGGAATGGCTGCAGGGGGACGCTGGTGCCATATTTTGGTTGTCTTTTCTTCAGTTTGTTTGAAAGTTGGTATCCCACAATTCCATTGGAGTGAGCGGGCTTATGTAATTATGTATGCAAATTATATGTTAATCAGCATACATATTTTTACCTATTTTTTCATGGCCCTTGTCCAGATTTTTGATGTTTCCAGGTTGAGAGGTATGCTTCCAGGATCATGTCCACAGTGATAATGGAATAAACAGAGTTAAAAGATTTGAGTTAAGGACGTTGTTTTAAGAAGAGGTGGAGATGTGTAAGCTAAATTTGTCAGCCAGGACCTTTGCTATGGCTGTAGCATTAGAACAGGCAGTACCATTCACTTTGAGTACATGACAATGTTGCGTATTACTTCTAATACACCTAATATAGTTGAAAAAAAAAAACCTTCCGGTTATCATTTGAAAAGTTACCTGTCTTCAATTCATTTTTCAGCCTTAGTTTTCCTAATGATGCATTTAAGATCGCCAAAGACATACTTATACTCCTCCTTCTGGCAGACAGTGGAACTGTTTTTATATAAACTAATTTTCTGAACACAAAGTCTGTTTATCTGAAAGCTCTACCATAGAGGGATAGCCAGGAATGTTGTGTCTTTTCAGCTTTTCCTGGTTAGGGGTTGCCACAGCGGAACTCCGGTCCGCTAATGATTGGTAATTGAGTTTTACGTGCCGAGTTACCAGCCCTGACGCACAACCTTCAACGAACATACGCATATCTCCATGCAAATATTCATACCTAGTAGGTACTAACTTATCTATATTTTGGTTGAAATGTATGGGTAAAAGTTGTGGCATTAGAGATAATGTCTTGAGTGATATAATATGTAAGTTAGTATGCTGATGAACAATGCCATCTTGGAGACAGCTTGTATGTCAAGCAAAGAGGCGTGGACAGAATGATCCCCATCAATGGCATCTGTCACACCCTCAACAAAGTCAGTCATAGAAACCCTGAACTTCCAACCGTACTTCTACCTGTACCTAAAAGGTGCTAACTTATCTATACTGTAATTGAAATTTATGGGTAAAAGCTGTTGCATTAGAGATCATGTCATCGGGGGACAACGTACTTGAAATACTTAATGCCCTCAATCAGGGATATAAAGTTGGCACTGGAGTAGTTTCTGAATCTAGTTGAATTGTTGGACAATATAGTACTAATTTTGAGGAAAAAATTGCCAATATGGTGGTCTGATTTGATCAGAGGGGATAACCTTAGTAAGGTTGGGGGTTGGTAAATGGTAAGGTGATTACATCATAGACACAAAGCAGAGGGTTTGATTCTCACCTTTGGAATTGAAATTGGCAAGGCTTAAAGTGGCCCAGAAGGGCAACTAGACTATTACTTACTAATGTACATAGGTGTACAGCAAAGGCAACGTTTGTAAGGACAAGGTGAAGTGTATATATGTGTGTGTGTGTGTGTGTGTGTGTGTGTGTGTGTGTGTGTGTGTGTGTGTGTGTGTGTGTGTGTGTGTGTGTTTATTTTTCCTTCTTGTGAGACCTCAGGCAGAATTAAATCTAGGAAATACTTGTCATATTGGGGTTGGGAGGGTGGCCTAAAGGTTAAGGTGTTTGCCTTACAAACACAAGGTGTGGGGTTTGAGTCTCACAAGGGATAATTGGCTAGGCTTAAAATGGCTTGCAAGGGCAGTTAGCTTAGTATTAATCTATGAACCTATGAACCTGTATTTATTGCTACTTGTGTAAGACTCTGATTTGGTTAATGGATAATTGAAGTCAGATAAAGTTAGAGTATTGAGATTAGTAGGTGTGAAATCTATCTTGTCAAGGTTCCTATTGCGGTCTTCAGACGACATTAAAGGGGATCAGTATTTAGCAATGATATGATAACTGACATTATCAAATGTGAAAAAAAAGTCAAGTAGTTGAAATTCAGACACTTTAATTATTTATGAGTCAGTATTTAGCAGATAAAAACAAGATGTTCCCTAACTACCTCCAAATGCTCTGAACAAGAACTGTACGATATTATTGAGGGAGTGTTATCAGAACACTAAAATCAAGTTTATGTAACAACACATAAATGAATGTGCTGGAGCATCAAGGTGGCCTCCATATCAGGCAATTTATTTTTAAGATTCCTTGCATTAAGCAGAATCACTTTAATGTAAGTTGGGTTAGAATTTGTTAGTCTGAAATGTCTAACAAATTAACTTTGCCTAAAAAAGGCATTATGGGGCAGAAAAAGATTCAGCCAACATGCTGTAGCCATAAGGAGAAAGATGGAGGCCATCTCTGGTAAAGCAGTCTGTGCCCTTTCAGTCATCACCTTCAATTCCCTTGAAATGATAACAGTTAATAAGCAGATTGTTGAAATCAATTTTCTTTGAAATTTAAATCCGAGAAAGCAAGATACTGCTCAAGACAAGTGAGTTATGTGCCACATGTATGTAGAGCTGTACTGTCATCTATGGTCATTTACCTTGACATGGTCAACAACCAGAGTATGCTCACGGCTGTGGTCATATCCCTGAATCCTGCCCCCAGAGAGACAGTTTACCATGTCCCCATCACTGCACAGCTTGGTGGATGAAACATCTTAACTATAGTTATATATTACTGATATATTATCATGTGTCTGTGGACTCAGGAGTCCATGTGGGAGTAGGTGTAGAAGTAGAATAACTCATCTTAATTGTGTCAGCGTAAGTAGTGTCATGTGGACAAGATTTGTTAATACAAGGTAATGATTTCTTAACATCCTAACAAAGTGAGTCTGGGGTTAGGTAGTTGTGATGTACTGCTAAGCTGACTTGTAGTATGTGAGAGGCTGTATTCCAAATGTGACAGTCATTTACACCAATCACAAGTAGTATTGGTAAATGAAAGAAGTAAGTGATTGTCAATAAGCATGAAGCAACTGCTACATTCAGAGTTCCTAAATCGAGCAAGCTAGCATCAGAAGGAGACCCAATAAACTATGAATCTGTGTTGTCATAGACTAGTACATGACCAGATATAAATGACTAACTAACCAGTGAACTGTCACAGCACTTGGTGTAATAGTTGAGGTGTTTACCTAACAGTCACAAGGTACAGGGTTTGATTCTCACCTTTGAAATGGAAATTGACTAAGCATAAAGTGACCCACAGGGGTAGCTACCTTAGTACTAACTTATATGACTATGAAGCTATGAACAAAGATTCGATGGAGCTCTCACTGTCCTACCATATTACAAGACTTAGTTTTAAACTTGAGCTTCTTCTCCTTTCTGCTTTTCCTGTTACAGGTTACCACAGTGGAACAATGGTCCACAGAATGATTGGCAGTGGAGTTGCCAGCTCGGCACCCAACTTTCCAGAGAAGGCACACACACACACACGCACGCACGCACACACACACACACACACACACACACACACACACACACACACACACACACACACACACACACACACACACACACACACCTAGGGCCAATTTTAGAATGTCCAATCCATCTGCAGCATGTCTTTGGGATGTGGGAGGAAACTGGAGCACCCGGAGGAAACCCACGCAACCGCAAAAAGGACATGCAGAGTCTGCACAGAAGGCATCCCAGCCAAGAACTGAAGGGGAGAACCTCTTATTGTGCAGCGGCAATGCTTACCGCTGCAACACCGTGGCCGCCCATAGTTTAAACTTGATGGACCTCTGGACCTCAGAAAAACAGTGAGTCAAAACTGCCAGGCTAAGAATATGAAGTTAACGTTTGCACTGCAATAGCTAAAATACAATTTGGTATGAGTTTCTGCACTTAGTGTAGCAAGACAGAATGTGGTAAAACAAGAGAAATGTATAGGCAAAATCTAGTTAGCACAGCATGACTCCAGCAGTCGCAGTACACTGCAACTCATCACAATAAAGCATTGTCCCACACAACTAAGCTCCATATATACAAGGTAAACATCTGATTAAAATGAAAAAGCACCAGTAAGCATCAAGGGAACAACAGACAGCCACTTAGTAATAAAAACTCAGGCTAAACAGGAGCCAGCAGACAGAGACAAAACCATTCCTCCTCTCACCTATAATAGTAACCACAACGACAAAATTAGCAGCAGTCAAATCATTCACCTGCTGTCTGGTAAAAACCCAGGTGAGACAAATGCAGATAATGACAAAACCCAGTTACTGCTACAAGTCTTAACCCATGTGAAATAAGGGCAGTAAACAAACAAAATCCAGGTGGAATAGCTTGACTACAACAAACTCAGTGTAATACAGCTCAACATGATAAAGCAAACCCACTGCACCCTTTATTATACCCTTGCAACACATTTTGGGGCAAGAGAGTACTTTGACATACTGGTATATTCTTCATGAAGTCCCATGGCCAGAGGAAATAAAGGGAAGCCATATTTTGTAGTTAGTAAGACAAATCTGAGTTAAGTATTTTTACTTAGGCTAAAGTTCTGAATCATCTTTGCTGACCAAGGAGGAGAATGTGCTGTAAGCAATGCAGGTGTTGAAAATCAACTGTGCAGTTGCAACTAATTATGACATTTTAGTAATCCTACTTATGGCAGTAACTAGACTTGGCTATAACCTTAGTAGTATTTTTCAGACATTTCTCACTCATACCAAGACCTGTGGATATCTCTTTTAAAGTTAATTCTCAAGTTTTACATCAGGTCAGAATAGACAATTAATTGTTTGTGTCTTTCGGCTTTTCCCGGTTAGGGGTCGCCACAGCAGAACTCCGGTCCGCTAATGATTGGTAGTTGATTTTTACGTGCCGAGTTACCAGCCCTGACGCACAACCTTCAACGAAGGTACACCCATTCATGCATATCTCCACGCAGAATACACTCTAGCTGAGAATCGAACCGGAAAGCATCTTACTGTGAGGCGACAATGCTACCGCAGCACCAGACAATTAATAGTCTGTTTCATTTATTGAAAATGCTACCTTTTCTGTCAGATGTGGCTTTCCTGCTCTTTTCTGTTTTGCTTCACTCATTTGAGAGTTGTAGCAAATGCTGGGGAATATCTTCTTTCTGCACATTATATCAGATGTTATCTAATTTTGCACTTTTAAGATTTAGAAACAAAATGAACTGCAAACTAATTAAAAACACAAACCGCTGTATGGGCCTGAGAAAAATCGAACCAACTAAAATTCGTACTAAACTTATTTAATAAAACAAATTTCATAGATAAGCTCTTATGTCCAATCTCTGCATTTGAACTTCTTCAGACTTTTAAGATGTAGACAGCAGACTTGTGTGCTGGATTTTTCTGCAATTTTATCATACAGATTCCCTTCATTTTTAGATGAAGAGCAAACCTGCCCCATGGAAAGAAAAATTAGATGCAGTTAACAGCTGAGGGAAGTTGAAATTATAGATGCAAATGTTTTACCACAAGGTGGCAGTATATGTTCAGCTGTTTTTCAGAGTTTAAAAAAAAGATGCAAAAATAAACAAATTCCTGGAGTTAACAGCATACATCCTGAAATAGAAACACATAGCAGAAATGGACACACACAACATGCAACCTGATAAAGTGTTCATTTTGCTAACATTCTATTAGAGAATCACAACTGAGATTCCCCTGCTGTTTGATAATTGGGGTATCTTACTTAAGTACTTGTTTATTCAGGGCATCACTAATGAGCAGTTTATTTTTTTCTACATTTTTTGAGTTTGCCCAACAAGAGCTATCATGCTTGGCTCCATAAGTTAGAGTTAAATTATTAAAAAAGGATTATAGTTCAAGTTCAGATTCATTTAGGTGATTGACTAATTTAACACTGTAGAAATCTAAATAAAACACTCTTATATTGTATGGACACTGCAGTTAAGTTACAGTATGGAAATGTAAGCTTATCAATAATAAGCAAGTTAAGACAATAGGAAATGATACATTGTTAATAATCATATTTGGGACATATATATAACGTTCAATATCTATGTGTATTTTAAAAAAAATTATATTTGAATAAAACAGGCATTACATATCAGTGCTATAATATGTAAACTATGATTCTTGTGTTTAGTTAAGGTATAGTGTACTGGGTCTTTTAAAACTGTTAAGAAGTTGATTTCAGTTTTCATTATTGTGTTTTTTTTCTGCATGACTTCAGGCACTCTGTCACTGCCTGCTCTGTCACAGAACACTCACAGAATCTGGTACTCAGTGATCAGACACAGAAGCAGATTCAGTTAACTGGGGAAGAAATGCCATGCTTGATTGCAAGCAGTATACACTTCTTTGTTAAACTTTTCCCTTTCCATGTTCAGTCTTTCTCTGATCAGACATACTGAAGTGATAGTTGTGTCACAAGTCTGGCATTTCACAAAGTGCATGCTTTTTAAATGGGCACAGTTTGACTATAATTTGCTTGGAAGTTGCATTCACTGTCAAAACTTAATATATGCCCCACTGTAATTGATGGTTCTAGTCACTTAACAAAGGGAGTTCATAAAACACTAGAGAGTAATAAATAAATGGCTAGTGCTTATCAGACTATGATGATAATAACCCACTGACAAACAAGTACTGCTGCAAACAGAAAGAAAGGGCTAGCAGACAGAAATAAATGACCACATAACTGGGTAAGCTTCTTTATCTTCTCAAGGATAGGAAAGTCAGTGCTTGCTGTTCTTTGTTTTCTAGCCTGATGTGTGAGTGTTAGGTGTTTACCTTAGGAATTTTGGAATACATTTCTGTATGGAGTATATGACTGCCATCTTTTGGTACACTCTAGTATTATAACTGAGAAAGTTGATGTCAGTAGTTTTATATGTGAGAAAGTAAAAATTTTATGACCGGTGTTTGCTACAGTCACCTCTCTGTATGGTTATATAGTTGTTGATAGTAGTGAAAGTGAGAATTAATGTTTTAATTTAATTTTATTTTATTTTTTATGTGTAGTTTCAGATTTTCTATTTTGTATGTAAGGATTTTTAAGCTAGTTGATATGTGAAACCTTTGACTTCACATTACATTTGTTGACAATTGTCAGCAGTTGAATTTTAATTGCTGAAAATATATGATTGATTGCTGTGAAATAATGTGGATGAGGCAACCCTTTTTATTGAGATTTTTGCATTGTTTGTATTGTCTGAAGAAGTGCCAGGAGGCATGAAGGCGTTCACTAGTTTGTACCTGAATAAAAGTTTTTGTCTTTTATTTATTATCAAGAGAGCCGTGTTTGTTTACTCACATTCTGGACTTTTGTTACTGCATTTTGCTTTTTTTTGGAGAGCTTCATCCCCAGCTGCATTTGGGTTTGTGTTTTGTACTCTTGTTTTAAAGATGCAGAAAGCACTCTAGCAGTGCAAGGCTACAGTGCCTTCCATACATTGTGACAAACAGTAGAGACTGGGGCCAAGGGTGGAGGCGTCTCAGTCTACTTTAGCAAGAAACATACCTCCCAGTTGGTTAACCAGGATGATACCATGGAGCTCATCCATGTTCAAGTTACCACAGGATACAAACACCAACCACACAAGCTCCAGAAGGAGCTGGAACACAGGAATTCTCCTGAAACAAAAAAACAACAAGCACTGCTGTAGCTGCCAATTTTCTTTCTTTATTCAGTACATCCAAGCAGCTTTTTATATTCCATCTCAACATTAATTCATCTTAGTTTAATCAAATAATTAAATCAATAAATCAATTAAACGCTTTCCTTCAAACATTATGCAGCTTAGGGCTTAGAGGTAGTCCCTCACATACACACACTCGCACTTACACAAAAATCATAACTATATTAAACACATTAACCCAACACAGAGTGAATTTCCCAAATAACATTTTATAAAAATATATAACTCACTTCTATTGCTTAATAGATATTCACATTTTCTCATATACCTCAATAACTTACACAATTGCACATGCAATACTTTTCAACCTATCCCCAAGGTTCGATTATAAATATTTATCCATGACATATACATTTATTAAATGTAAGCTTATTTTAGTTTTTTTATTTTTGGTCCTTACTTTATTGCACTTATTTATTCTTGATGTTAAATTAATCAACTAGTTTTTATTCATCCAAAGTTTAGTTCCTTTTTTAACCTAAACTAAACACATTTGTTCTGAAATAAGCTGAACACAAGCCATTGGATTTAACATCTAAATTCCCCAAGCAATATCCAGATTGAGACCCCTATGATATAGAGTGCCCAAATATACTATTAGTTTAGTTTCCCATTTAATCAACTTTCGTCACAGGTAAGGTCTGTCACCATATCATGGTTAGCTACAGGTCACCATCTATGCCTCTAGAATTTCATGACTCTTACCTAAACCTAACAGAGGCACTCACAATTCTCTGTGTTACATCCTCACTACTGAGGTTGGATCACAAAGCTGTCTCATTTGAAGTAAAAATCAACCCAGAAACTCCAGCTAAATTAGTAACAGGAACTATATGAAGGCAAACTACATGTTATTAAGTGACAGTGTGTCAAAAGTCAAGGCACACTGTGACCACAGCTACCTATGCAGAATTATTCAGAGTCACTATACAAAGAGGTGAATAGCTGCATAGAGGCTGCTGTACCTACCAGAAAGAAATTCAAACACTAAAATCAAACCCCACTGGTAGAATTCTCACCTAAACAGGGTATATAATAAAAGAAGAAAACTCATGGCCAAAATCATGAAAAGCAACTCCCTTGAAGACAAGTCATTTATACAACTAAACAAAAAACTAAAAGATGTTCTTCATGTTTCACTGTTGCAGTCATCACATTTGGGTTATCCCTGCCAGGGTAGCCCTCGGCCGGACCGAATACCAGAGACTTAGTATTTCTGCATCGGTTGCTGTCACTTGTGGACTGATGTCAGGTCATCAGTAGTATAAAGTAAGGCAGCCGATGCCATTACATCAGTCTTCCTTGCCGTGGAGCCCGAAGTAGAAGCAGTTCGCACAAGTGCCGGTTGGCCGCTACCTGAGATTTCATCTAGCGAATTGAAGTTGAAGTCTTATAAAGCTAAGTACCCCATTGGGGATCCTTTTTTCTTGCACTAACCAATGTCAGAAAAAGTTAATAATTGGTCTCGCCTGTGGAAAGCAAATAACACACTGAGACTTTCACTCTTACTGCGTCACTTGTTTAGGCCCAGACCACAACACCCCCCGCTGTTGCTTCTGTGCTTTGTACAACACCAGAACTATCCATCATCGGGCCCTTATTGTAGCCAGATATTTTCGCTTACAGTCCTCGAATTCTGATATGGCTTCGGTAAGCCATCCGACAGCAGATCTTCCAAAAAACATAAAGATAAAGACAGAGACTGACCGCACAGGTCCAAACCTACCGACGACACTTCTGTTAAGCTAGTTGTCAGTTCTCTGGTACTCAATGAGGCGCTTTCGCTGCCCCTGATGTCCGCTTCTGTTGATTTGCAGGCCACTACCGAGACCCGTGGAGTGCAGTATGCCGCAAAACTCTTCTTCAACTAAGGATCCTGCGGTCGTCTCTGCCTTGGATGGATCCGGAGCCGCTGAGCAGTCACTGGCTTCCGAGGAAGTCCTTCACACTACCAAATCTCGACACAAACCGAAGTCTTCTTTCACTACTATCGATCTTTCAAAAATGACCAACTTTCTTAGGCCCAGGGTATGAACCACACCCAAGAAACCGACGAGCCACTCTCAGGCACCTGCTACCTTGCCTCAGTCTCAAATGCTTAAAATGGGTGGAAGACCTTATCATGCTGATCAGGAGAAGCCAAGCTACCCCCTCCAAAAGGAAAAGAGATCTGTCCCCTGTAGTTTTGTCTGAACAAGAGTCAGATGAGTCTGATGCATCTGAATATGAAGACATGCAACCCCTCTCCACTTATGAGGACTCTGATGCAGAGGATTCCATTCCTTCAGCCTCTCCCCCAGAGGATTTTTCCTTTGTGGAAACCCAGCATACTTTAAGGGAGCATTTACAATGGGAGAGTCAGGACTACCCTCTGTCTAAAAAGAGACTCAGGGAACTCCTAGATCATCCACAACACAGACCCTTGGCTGTCCTCCCCAGTTCTGGATGTTGTGGAGGATGCTTTCCTCGAATCCAGCTTGACTCCTGACACCCTTCCTCCAGCTCCCAGAAAACCAGACAGGTACTACAGAGTCCCTGACTCACACAAATATCTTTTTAAAAATCCTACAACTGACCCTGAGGTCATTTCTCAAGGGCCAAAAGGGATTAATGCAACCTCTGCTAAGAATCCCACCCCCTCAGACAGGGATTCCCGAGCATTGGACAGATCGGGTAAAAAAGTGTACACCTTAGCTACTCTTGCTATCGAGGCACTAAATTGTCAGTTCCATATGCTGAAATTTCAGTAACATACCTTGGAACTCCTTAAACAAAAATGGCTTCCTGTCCTGCTTGGGCAGAATCTAAAAATTTACAAGAGTTAATGCATTCTGCAAGTCACATAACTAAACACACCTTCACTGTGGTTTTGATGCCCTAGAAGCTTCTTGCAGGGCAGCAGTCACTGCACCTGTCATTAGAAGGCATGCATGGCTTAAAGAACAGCCCCTGCCAGACCATGTCATATCTAAATTGTTGGATGCCCCCTTGCACAAAGATAACTTATTTAGCACTAAGGCAGAAGAGGTCTTAAAAAAGATGGAAGAAAAAGCAAAATCCATGCAAACAGTTAAGGATTTGTTGCAGGTCCAGCCCCCTAGGTTCAGCAGCATTGTCCCTCCAAACACTGGTTCTTTCCTGCTCCCAGTAAATCAGCCCAGCCTAGGCCCTGTGGAAACAGACCCCCCCCCCCCAGACAGCAGCAACAAGGAATGCAGAAATCTAAGCAGTGGACTACCTCCACTTCAAAACCAGGGAGTTCTAAGCCACCCCCTTATGGTAAGAACTCACAGTGACTCACCCCCTCCCTCTGCCCACCTTCACTTACTCCTAGGAGGAAAACTCTCCTTTCACTCAAGCACCTGGGCCACCATTACCAAGGACCACTGGGTTCAGAACATTGTGTCTCAAGGATACAAATTTTCCTTCCACACCCTTCCAACCCCAAAAGGGTTCCCAGATCTACCACCAAATGAGGGGGCAGAGGCTCAAAAGCATATCCATCCCGTCCTCTCTATGAGGGCAGTAGAGCACGTTCCTGCAGAACAGATAGGCCAAGGTTTCTACACCAGACTATTTCTGGTACTCAGAAAAGAGGGCACCTGGTGCCCCATCCACTATCTATCCATTCTGGACATCTAACTGGTGATCTCAAAATTCAAAATGCTCACCCTCCAGCAGCTGCTACCCATGCTCTCCAAGGACGCTTGGTTAGCCACCCTAGATCTAAAAGAGGCCTACCTCCACATTCCTATCAGGGAATCATGCAGGAAATATCTCCGCTTCAGAGCAGGATCTCAGCACTTTCAGTTCTCTGTGCTTCCCTTTGGCTTATCTACTGCTCCTAGAGTTTTCACAAAATGTGTGGCTCTGGCCTTTGCCTTTTGCAGACAAAGAAATATTCAGATTTACCCTTAGTTAGATGACTGCCTTATTCAGGCAGACAGCCAGAAAAAGCTGCTAAAGCACCTGGCCTTGTAAAGACCCTCCTAACCTCTCTAGGGTACACAATCAATGAAAAGAAATCCAAGCAGGTGCCTACCCAAAGGATAATCTTCCTGGGAGCAAGTCTGGACACAGCATCCCCAGATGGCATATCTTACACCAGAGAAATAAATTTTCCTGACAACCTACTTCTATCAACTAGCCACCAGGCCCCAGCTACCTGCAAGGAAGATCCTGCAGGCTCTGGGGTTCATGGCATCTTGCATACTACTCATTCCATATGCCAGACTGCATATGAGGAAAGTTCAATGGTACCTAAAGAGCCTCTGGTGTCAACACTCTCAAGACCTGGAAACTCTTCTACCTATAATTCCTTGCCTCAGAAAAGATTTTCTTTGGTGGGCAACAGCATGCTCCCTCAACAAGGGACTGCCTTTCTCCCCACCCCACCCTCACCCAGACCCGCATCACAGATGCGTCTGACTATGCTTGGGGTGCACAACTGGATGGCAGGTGCATACAGGGCCACTGGAGCCCACAGCAAATTCCTCTGTACATCATTCTAAAGGAGATGATGGCTGTGCAGCACGCCTTGATAGTTTTCAAGCCCCTTCTCTCTCCAGGGGCTCTCCTAATCAAAACAGACAACACCACTGTGATGTGGGACATCAACAAGCAGGGAGGGACTCACTCTTACCCTCTGTGCAGGCTTGTCATGACCCTTTGGCACACAGCCTCTGCCATGCAACTACACCTGTTAGCACAATTCCTACCAGGCTCTCTCAACTCTCTGGCAGACCAATTAAGCAGAAATCTTCTGGACCCACACGAGTGGCAACTCAACAGAAGTACCTTCACCCTAATAAATCAGAATTGGGGAGCCCTGAAGGTCGACCTCTTTGCCTCCCACACCAAACATCAGCTCAGCAATTCTGCACCAGGGAGCATCACTGCATGGCTTGGAAACTGGATGCCCTGTCCTTCCCCTGGGTCAATCCATCAGTCTATGCCTTTCCTCCCCTACCTCTCATCCCTAGGGTACTGCTCAAAATAAGGGAGGAAAAACCAAGGACCATTCTTATAGCTCCAGACTGGCCCCGGCAACACTGGTACCCCTTACTGCGCAACCTGTCCCCGCTGCCTCCATGGCATCTTCTTCAGATTCCAAACCTCCTGACCCAGAGGGAAGGGGATTTCATGCATCCCCAATTGCAGACACTCAGTTTGGCAGCTTGACTTATTCAGAGGCCAGACGCCCTAGCACCAGAAAGTCTTATGCTGATAAATGGAAAAGGTTCTGCACCTGGATCCAGGCTAAGGGAGCCAATATGGCACAGCCCTCCCTCCCTCTCATCCTGGATTACTTAGCTGACCTACTACACAGTGGCCTCTCTATCTCCTCTGTAAAAATTCATGCCTCTGCTATTTCTGCTCATTTTCACACAGCTAAGGCCCCTTTTCTCACACCCTTTGATCAAACAGTTCCTAAGAGGGGCTAGCAACTTTAGGCCACCCAGAAGGGCAACAACACCAGCTTGGGACCTTAACTTTGTTTTGGAAAAGTTCACCCTGCCCCCTTTCGAAACAGCTTCTTCTGCAGAGCTAAAATTTCTCTCCTGGAAGACAGCATTCCTTCTGGCCATCACTTCAGCCAGAAGAGTCTCTGTGCTGCAAGCACTCATGGCTGGGAACCCTTTATCATCTTCCATGCAGACAGGGTATACCTCAGAAATAACCCATCCTTCATGCCCGAGGTGGTGTCCAGTGTGGCTCTCAACACCTTTTTTCCCTAATCCCCAGAACAAGGGGGAAAGGATTCTTCACTCTCTACTTGTGCACAGACAGTTCAGATTCTATCTAGACAGGGCTAAATCTTTCAGAAAGTCGATCAATTGCTGGTAAACTTTGCTACAGGGGCAGAAGGCAAAGCCATCTCCAAATAAACCATTTTCAAATGGATAGCACACTGCATCCATTTCGGCTACAAACAGCATGGTAAGCCTCCCCCTAAGGGGGTCAGGATACACTCCACCAGAGCAGCCTCCACCTCTGCAGCTTTCCTCAGAGGAGTCCCCACCAGGGACATCCTGGAGGCTGCCACCTGGACATCTGTTCACACTTTTACCAAGCATTACCACCTGCTTCTCGTCTTGAAATCCAGGGCAGGGTTTGCCTCTGCAGTCTTGCAGGACATCCTAGCCAGCCCCTAGATGTCCTTCAAGGATGCATCTGCAGTCCTAACAAATGGGTTGTCCTGCCTCAGGCAGCCCTTCGGTCGGCCGGATTCCAAAGTCTGGGTCTGGCCTCGGCTGATGTTGCACTTCACCCGACGTCATAGCTGCTGTTAATTGGGTATAAAGGCATCAGCCGACGCCATTTTCCTCAGTCTTTCTTGCTGCTTGGCACCCGAAGCAGAAGCTGTTCGCAAGTGCCGGTCAGTCAGAACCAGAGATTGCTACTACCGAAGACTTCTAAAAAGCTAAGTACCCCGTTAGGGACTCTTTCTTGCCTCAGCCGATGTCAGAAAAAGTGAATAACTGTTTAACTTGTGGGAAACAAATACCTCATAAAGATTTCCACTCTTACTGCCTACCTTGTTTAGGCTCAGACCACGACGTAGCAGCTTGTCTAGCCTGTGCTTCCTTCAACCGACGGACACTTAGACGTCGGTCGGAGTTTGCAGAGGAGTTTTTTGGCTCCGCTTTTGCTTACAACATGCCGTCGGAGACTCCGACTTCACAATTAGCTAAAAAGCGTAAGGAAAAGGACCGACACTCGTGGTCCGTGCTTTCGTCCGAAACCGCGGTTAAGCCAACCGCGAGTGTCTCGGTTTCAGCTGAAACCGAGTCCGCGGTTCTTCCTTTGGCCGAAAACATGCCCACCGAGGCCTCATCCAGCATGGCTGAATCTGCTACTGAAATTCCCCCTGCTCTTACAGGTTCTCAGGATTTATCAGATACTATCCCTTTAGATATATCTACTCCTGCACGTGGAGCTGCTAGGCCCCCTGCATCCATGTCAATTAAGGCTTTTGCCAGGGCTAAAGCAGCTAAATCAACAAAGACCGTGCCTGCTAAAACCCCCTCTCACAGGCCTAGCTCTAGTACTCAAATGCTTAGTCTAGCAGAGGATCTCATTTCTTTGATCAGGGGATCCCAGCCTCACCCTGACAGGGCCTCTCACCCCCCTCCAGAGAAGAGGCCTAGAGCAGAGCCCCCTGAGCCTGTTTCTACAGATTACTCCTCTGATGATTCAGAAAATACAAATCCTCCAGAAGGCCCTTATTCTCCATATGAGGACTCTGATGCAGAAGACTCCATTCCTTCTGCCTCTCCTCCTGAGGAATTTTCTTTTGGGGAAACCTTGCATGCTATGAGAGAACAATTCCAATGGCAGGGCCAGGATTTTTCAGACTCTAGGAAAAGGCTTAGGACCTTTTACATTTGCCACAGCATAGGCCTTTAGCCATTCCTCCAGTACTTACAGTTGTGGATGATGCATTTAATGATGCTTGTACTGCTCCTGACTCTCTTCCTCCGGCCCCTGCTAAGCCCGACAGATTCTACAGGGTTCCGGACACACATTATCACTTGTATAAGGCTCCTATTGCAGATCCTGAAACTATTTCACAGGGCCCCAAAGCTGTAGCAGCTGCCTCTGCCAAAACCCCTCCCCTCTGAAAGAGAATCTAGGGCATTAGAGAGATGGGGTAAAAAAGTTTATACTTCTGCTACTCTTTCGGCTAGGGCCTTAGACTGTCAATTCCACATGATTCAGTATCAGGAATTTATGTTAGATCAGCTAACTAAAAAACTGTCCTCGCCTGAACCTTTAGATCGTACGTCCCTTCAGGAATTGGTACATAACACTCAGCAGGTCAGTAATCATTCCTTAAAATGCAGCTATGATGCACTGGAGGCTTCCTTTAGATCAGCTATGACTGGTACAGTGATCAGAAGGCATGCATGGTTAAAAGAGCAATCCTTACCAGACCATGTAAAGTCAAAGCTCCTAGATGCTCCCATGGAAAAACACAGTTTGTTTGGCTCCCCTGCACAGCAAGTGTTGAAGAAGGTGGAAAAAAAGCGAAATCTGTCCAGACAGTCAAGGATTTCTTACAGGTCCAGCCTCCAAGGTTTAGTAGGAACTGGCCTTCCAAGAATTGGTCCTTTCCAGACACCACCAGACCACAGAGAGGCAGGAATAGGTGCCCAAGAGGCAGAGGTCAATCCAGAGGTGCCCACAGGGGACGTCAGTGGCAGCCTAACAACCAGAGAAGTACTGCCACAGATCCAGCCACTACCACTACCACAGGACAATCACAGTGACTTGGCTCTGAAACCGCCTACCAGGGAACAACTAGAAGCACCCTTAGGCGGAAAGCTAGCCTTATTTTCAGTAAACTGGCACTACATTACAGGAGACAAATGGATTTTACAGACAATAGACAAAGGTTACAGGTTTCACTTCCATACTCTACCAAGGAAGAGAGGAATGCCAAACCTACCTCCAAACCAAAAGACAAACGCTCTGGAACAAATAGACCACTTACTAAGGATGAGAGCTATAGAAAAGGTACCATCTATGGAACAAGGACAAGGATTTTACTCCAGACTTTTCCTGGTGCCAAGAAAGGAAAACCAATGGAGACCTATTCTCGACCTGTCTGCTCTGAACACATATCTCATTGTTCCAAAATTCAAGATGCTGACCCTACAGCAACTTCTTCCCATGCTGGGCAAGGAGTCTTGGCTGGTAACTCTAGATCTCAAGGAGGCATACCTGCACATCCCCATATGACCAAATTGCAGAAGATACCTCAGATTTCTTGCAGGATCAGGGCATTATCAATTCTCAGCATTGCCTTTTGGCTTATCTACTGCGCCCAGAGTATTCACGAAATGCCTGGCATCAGTAATTGCTCATTGCAGGCTTCAGGGAATTCAAATTTACCCATACCTGGACGACTGCCTGTTACAAGCGGACAACAAAAACAAATTAACAAAAGATTTGAGAGAGGTTATTCACCTATTGCAAGCCCTGGGATACACAGTCAACTTAAAAAAGTCAAGGCTGATACCATCCCAAAGGATAACCTTCTTGGGTGCAGAACTGGACACATCAAACCAAATGGCATTCCTCACAGCAGAAAAGCAGAAGCACCTACCACTCTATTTCATGGCATTAACAACGCAGAACCAGCTTACAGCAAGGAACGTCCTGCAAGCCCTGGGTTACATGGCATCCTGCATAATATTGATTTGATTCCACATGCCAGACTACATATGAGGAAGTTGCAATGGTACCTAAGGAATTTATGGTCTCAGCACAAGCACAGCCTAGAAACCCAAATTCCAATAATTCCATGCCTGAAGCAAGAATTCCGGTGGTGGGCTCAGGCCTGTCAGTTGAACAAAGGACTGCTCTTCCACAGCCCTCACCCAAGCCAGACTATCACCACGGACGCCTCAGACCTCGGTTGGGGGGCACACATGGTGGACAAGTGCATACAAGGCTTATGGACTCAAGACCAGCTGAACCTACACATAAATCAAAAAGAGATGCTGGCAGTAAAGCAGGCAATTCAGACATTCAGACCGTTTCTTCAACAGGGTCATTTGCTGATAAGGACGGACAACACCACAGTTATGTGGTATATCAACAAACAGGGAGGCACACATTCATATCCTCTCTGCCGGATGGCAATGGACCTCTGGAATGTGGCCCTGAACCTCAACATTCAGCTCCAGGCAAGATTTGTGCCAGGAAAAGAAAATATACTAGCAGACATCTTAAGCAGAACTACCACAGATGCCCATGAATGGATGCTGCATCCAGACATCTTCAAATCCATTACAAGGAAATGGGGACTACCAGAAATAGACCTATTCGCATCCCCACACAACCACCAATTGAAAAAATTCTGCACAAGGACATTCCACCCACTTGCTTGGAAGGTGGACTCCCTATCTTTCAGTTGGGAAAACCTGACAGCATATGCATTCCCACCTCTTCCTTTGATGCACAAAGTGCTACTGAAGATCAAAGAAGATCACCCAAGGATCATCCTGATAGCTCCAGACTGGCCGAGGCAGCATTGGTACCCACTACTGAGGAGTATGTCTCGGGAACACGCATGGCCTCTACCCCTAGTTCCTTTACTGCTAACACAGAACAACTTCAAAATCCTGCATCCGAACTTGAAAACACTGCAGCTAGCTGCTTGGAACATTGCATAAGACAAAATAACCCAGATTTATCTCAAAGGGTTAAAGACATTATCTTGGAGGCTCGCAGACCCTCAACAAGAAAAACTTATTCAGCAAAATGGAAAAGATATCTCATTTGGAGTGCAGCAAAAGGAGAAAATGTATCACTGGCAAACATAGCTAACATCCTGGAATATTTAGCAGAGCTTTTCCACAATGGCCTGTCCTACTCCTCCATTAAGATTCATGCATCAGCAATTTCAGCAGAATACAACATGGATCCTCCAGTCTTTTCTCATCCTCTACTCAGGCAGTTCCTGAGAGGAATTAAAATGTAAAGCCACCAAGGAAGCCACCATTGCCTACATGGGACTTGAACTTTGTGTTAGAAAAGTTGACGCTTCCCCCTTTTGAACCAGCAGCAACAGCAGAATTACAGTACTTATCTTGGAAAACTGCTTTCCTGCTTGCAATCACTTCAGCAAGAAGGGTTTCTGAATTACAGGCATTAATGGCAGTACAGCCCTTCCTTATCTTCCATCAGGATAGAGTGTCCATGAGAACTAATCCTACTTTTATGCCAAAGGTGGTCTCCAGGGTATCATTAAACCAAGCAATCCACCTACCTACATTCTTCCCCAACCCACAGAACAGGGGGGAAAGACTACTACATACCTTGGATGTGCACAGGCAATTGCGCTACTACCTGGACAGAACCAAGAACAATAGAAAAACTGACCAGCTTCTGGTAGCATATGCAACAGGAATGGAAGGAAAAGCAATTTCAAAACAGACAATCTCAAAATGGATAGGAAATTGCATTAGATTTTGTTACTCTTATCATGGAAAGACAACTCCAGAAAACATCAGACCTCACTCCACAAGGGCTACAGTCACTACTACAGCTTTTTTACGAGGAGTGGCTACCAAAGACATTTTAGAGGCTGCTACTTGGAGCTCCGTGCATACATTTGCCAAGCATTATAATCTACCTTTATACTCCAGATCCAGAGCAGGTTTTGCCACTGCTGTTTTGCAAGGGATCTTAACTACACCATAATCTTCTTAGTGCCTCCACCCCCAGTTTGGCTATGGTATTCTACCCATTTGTTAGGACTGCAGATGCATCCTTGAAGGACATAGTACAGTTTTGTACCTACCATAAATGTAGATGTCCGAGAGGTATGCATCTGCAGTCAGGATTACCCACCCTCCTTCCCCTCTGTGGTACTCCTAGGGTATTTGTCCATCTTGTAGCTAGCTGGGGGAATCTATTATGGTGTATTTGTTTGTATATATGTATATACATGTTTACTTTTATTTGCTCTCTATTGTTTGGAAACATTTGCATTTATCCAAATTTAGCCTTCCTAGAGGGCACCTGGCATCTGGGGCAAGAAACACTGAGGAAAATGGCGTTGGCTGATGCCTTTATACCCAATTAACAGCAGCTATGACGTCGGGTGAAGTGCGACATCAGCCGAGGCCAGACCCAGACTTTGGAATCCGGCCGACCGAAGGGCTGCCTGAGGCAGGACAACCCATTTGTTAGGACTGCAGATGCATACCTCTCGGACATCTACATTTATGGTAGGTACAAAACTGTACTTTTCCTTGACTGCCTCCACCCATTTCCTCAGCTTTGGGAATCAACCCAAATGTGATGACTGCAACAGTGAAATATGAAGGACATAGTACAGATGTGTACACTTACCATAAATGTAGATGTTCGAGTGTATTCACTGTTGCAGTCCTGGTTTCCCTCCCTCCATCCCCCTTTCTTCTCTTTCTCCTTTTATTACCATTCTTCCTTGTTGTTCTCCTTTCCTTACAAGGGACATATTGGTATTTATTTTCCACTGGTGGTGTTATTCCACAAGTGCCTGGCCTCCTACTTGGGGGCTCCTGACAGGTTAGGGCAAAAAAAAACTAATGTAATGGCATCGGCTGCCTTATTTTATACCACTGATGACCTGGCATCATTCCTCAAGCAACATCAACCAAAGCAGAAATACTAAGTCTCTGGTATTCGGGTCGGCCAAGGGCTACCCTGGCAGGGATAACCCACATGTGATGACTGCAACAGTGAATACACTTGAACATCTACATTTAATGGTAAGTGTACACAACTATACTGTCTAATTTAAATCCAGCACAACGGACTATGAGATCAGGATAGCCTTGTAGGCTAAGGACAGTCAGAAGGCCTTATTCAGCTATGCCTGGAACCTTAGAGGTGACGCACAACATAGTAATTAATTGGTGGTGAACTGCACAACCTACACCAATAAAAGTGATGTAGCAAATCGATTGGGTGATAAATTTATCTCTGACTTCACCTACACCAGCTCCATCAGGTGAAATCTCCTCCAATATACTTCTTCCAGCTATCAACAGGAGCCAGGTGTTGGCAGCACTCACTAAAGCCAAGAACCTCACTTCATTGGGTCCCAACAACATCCCCAGGTGCCTCCCGAACAGACTTAAAACATCTCAGAACCACATGAGGTGCACTTCAACTACAGCCCTGAAACAGGCTACATTCCAAGTGAATGGAGGACTGCAACAGTCATTCCCCTCCACAATGGTAGGCCATCAACCAACCCAGAGAACTACAGACCCATTGTTCTAACAAACTTAATATGCAAAGCCATGCAATGAGTCATCATGGAAATGATAAATAAGAACATTGACAACCTACAGACACTGAACCCATCCCAGTTTGGCTTTTTTAAGGGAAGGGCATGTGTACTTAACTTGGTAGACATCTTTGAGAAGGTCACCAAGGTAATGGATGAGGGTAAAACAATGCATACTGTGTATCTTGACCTGGCTAAGGCATGTGATACAATATCCCACTCAGGCACTGTTGACAAGTTCTCTGAGCTAGATGTAAAACCCTACATAACTTATTGGCTTGCCATCTGGTTCATAGACAGGACTTAAGAAGTCAGAATCAGTGAGAACACCTCTGCCAAGAGACTGGGCACCAGCGGAATATCCCAGGGCTCCATGCTGGATGTGCTCCTGTTTGGCATCTACTTCTCAGAAGTCAAGGTTAACATTTAAGGCCTCTGCCTCACCAAGTAGGCAGATGACTGTAAATTGGGAGCTATTATAGATTCCTTCAAGACACAAATTTCTTGCAAGTGGGTTTAACACAGACACATGACTGGTGCCAAAGCCATGGCCTAAAACTCAAAGCCAAAAATCTGCATTATAATGCCCTTTGGGAAACTGTCAACTCAAATTAATTACTCCATTGCTAAAACACCCCTAAGAGTTAGTTGACCCAATAATAAGGAATATGAGAACATATGTAGACAGCAATCAGGCCTTTGACCAACATCTAGCTAAGCTAATAAGAAAATCATTTTATCTTGCCCAACGTATAGGTAATGGTATGGCATCCAGATCCAGGGAAGTTACTCAGCCCATATAAGACCTATCATTGAATACAGTGCCCCTTTTTGCATATATCTAACCAGACACAACCAAACACTTGCAACAGTTAGAACACCTACAAATGAATACCCTATCCTACACTGATTGCCTAAAGTCTCTGTCTCTGTATTAAATCTCCTACAAGCTGCTAAGAAGTTATCTTTGTCTGATGTAAAGGGCTTCCTCAGAGTCAGCCCTGATGGATCTGTTGCACATGCACAAAACAAACAGCACCAGAACCACTAGATCCGTGGATCTGAACTTTATTTTGTGACATAAACAGAACATGCTGGAGGGACAGATATGCAGCCCAAAGGATCCCTGCACTATGAAACAGGCTCGCAGTCCATGTAAAACAAAGTTCATCCCTGACCATATTCAAATGAAACCTCAACAATTGAATGGGAAATTGTAAATTTGTCTCAGTCTGGCCCCTATGTCCCTTATGGACAGAGGCTGTCAAGCATTCTCCAAACTAACATGCCACCTCCAAATCTTTAGCTATATGCCTACTAACATGTCCCCCATATGATACTTGGGACCCAAATAGCTTGGGGTGCAGGGTAGGCTTGTAATGGCCCTAGTGGTCATTAACCTTTTAGCAATCTATGAATACATTATATTTTAAATCAGTAGCCTTTAGGCTGGCATTAGCCCTGATATCACACTGATATTCAGGAAGAATATGTAATCAGTAATATGCACCACTTCTGCAAGAAGCACATGGGTTTAAACCACTTTAAAATTTCACTACCTTGTTAGAATCTACCATAACGGAGATCCTTTTTTGATGTAAATCTAATTACAGTCACATTTTCTCAACTAAGATGAGTGACTATATGGTCACTGAGCCAGAGATACCACTGTGAACTGGATATCTACAACTCCGCACCGGAGAAGGAACAAAAATCTTGGGAAACTCATAGATTATAAGCCCAATTGTAGAACTGTGACTCAAGGAACACCAAGTACATGATTATAATATTTAGGATCCTTGACCATATGACACATTACTATGTCATATAACAATATAATGTTGATTTTATCACAAACTGTTTCATGCATATCTATGATTTTGTTTTGAAGAAAATGTGAAGCAGTCATATACGTAGCATTATAAACTATGATTTCTTCCAGACCTTGGAGTTCCTGTGATTTGCTACCTGCTTTAATTAACGTCTTCTGTAATGACAGTAATTCCTTTACTTAGACACTACTTTTAGCCATACTGAGGACCGTCTTTCACTTCCCCAGCATCTTTCCCCTGTCAAAAACACTGAACGAAAGGCATATATAACGAAATTACAAACAAAATAAACATCATGGAAGATCTCTTCATTTCAAAAATGATTTGGAGCAATATCTCAGGTAAGCTCTTTCATAACCCAGGCTTCTTTAGAACTGTTTGAAATATATGCTGTGCAGTAAATCTGGACAAGTCAGATTGGAACAAAATGCTCTCTTTACAGCTGGCAGCATATCCTGTGAAAATTAGCATGGATTTGAAGGGGATTATTAATCTACTAAGAGCTATTGGCTGGGGCTGGGATAAGCTCTGATGTACAAGCAGTAATATTTCAACAACTGGGAGTTTTAATGCTGTCAAACCTGTGAGCACTCATATGCATGATACCGACCATATCGTATAGCTATAGTAACAGTAAAATGAAAATGTTAGGCATTTTAGCAGTGGATAGGTTTACAAAGGCATTACGTAGTCCTAAGAGAAAGTGGGTATTACAAAATGATCATAAATACCCAGGCAATTTGTAACTTTAATTAATGACACATTTTCTTCAAAACTGAATTGCCTGCTTTTAAATCCTAAATTGCTCATTACAAATTAACCTGTTTCAGATTTGAGGGGATGGATCACAGTCAGATTCTGTTCCACTAATACAAAGGTGAATGTATGAAAACGGATACAAATGCTCAATGTTCCTGTTGAATATGAAATTATTCAAATGATTGAAGCTAGGCTTATTGAGTTAGCTTTATGCAGTTTTGCTACATCCAAGTTAGTAACTAAAGTGTTCTGTATTTTTGAAAGTGGAGAATTTCAAGATTTGCTGAATTCTGGAAGCATAATTTTTCCTTTTCAGTGGTTTCTATGTTTGTTATCATAAGCTTAACAACAAACAGAAGGCAGAGGTGATATGTGTTCACAGTGATAATTTATTTGTTTATTTATTTATTTATTTTATTGCTTTTGTTTACTAGTAAACTCTGACTGGGTAAACAATTCCTTTTTAGCAGAGGCCTGTGGAGACAAACTCTAATAATAGAATTACTAAATATAAATAATGAGTTACTATCAAATGAAGTAGAGCACAGTCTGGTACAGTTGGCAGTGGATTTTTACTGTGCCGAGTTGTCAGCCCGACGCCCAACCTTCAAGGAAGGCACACCCATTCATGCTCGCACTTGCCTCCATGTCTTTAATGTCACTCAACCGCGGGGAGGACATGCAGACTCCACACAGAAGGTGCTCCAGCCGAGAATCGAATGGGAGAACCTCTTGCTGTGAGGCGACAACGCTAACCGCTGCACCACCATAATAGTTTTGGCAATGTAACTTGCAAACGGCATTTCAACAAATAATATGTTGAGAAAGTTGTATGGCAAAAGAGCAGTGGAGTATTAGGAGAGGGAGAATAGATTTTTTTTTTTCAAACTCCTTTATTGAATTATCACTTGTGACATAGGCAAATTTACATTCATATAAAAGTAATCACACTATAATTAACACAACAAACATTTTACTTCACATATATAGTAATTTATCGTATAACCTAAGCAACATTACATCGATTATTCAATTGCTGCCTTTTTTTTAAACAAGAAACATTTTTATTAAACCATCACTTGCTACATAGCCAGTCATACATTTATACATATAAAAACAAACCATACTGATAAAATCCTAGTTGCAAGCATTTTACATCACAAACCATACTCACACTCCCAGTTGCAAACATTATACATCACTTATAATCTACCCAATCTTTTTTCAGTCAGACATTACATACCTCATTTAAGTCCTGCTGCCTTTTAAACTTCATTCCTTCCTTGTATGAATTGTTCCCACAATTCCAATTTTTTCCTGTGTAGTTAGCTCCTACCCTTTTCTAAAGATCTCAATTCCAGTAGTTTTATATTCACTACTTCTTGTATAGTTGGTTTAGATTTTGATTTCCGTTTCTAGTAATTGCTTTTTTGACAGCCACCATTATTAGACACAGCAAGGCCTTACTATGCCTAGGCAATTCTGGTTCTGTATCACAGCTCAGAAAAATCTCCCTCATCAGACCAATCTGATCACCCAGTATCTCCAACAGTGCATCCCGCAGGGAATCCTTGAAGTCCGCCAATTCACCGCAGTCCCAGAAAATATGTTCCCAATTACCTCTTTCTTCCCCGCCACACCTCCAACATTTGCTGTCGGCCCAAGGAAAAATTCTCTGGAGTCTACTTGGGGTATAGAAATATCAATGCAAACATTTCTAGGTAAAATCCTAAATCTTCTAGATTTTGTTGCATATTTAGGAGACATACATATATCCTCCCATTGTTTCTTTGTGAACTGCTTATCCAACCTCTCTTCCCAATCCTTTCTAACCTCCTCTGATTGATTATTTTCATTATCACGTGATATTTTTATGCTCTACTAATTATTCCTTTTTTAATGGCAGCTTCTGTTTTAGATTCTACTGAAAACTCTATTAGTGCTGGTCATTCATTTAGCACCCCCTATTTCTTTCTGTTTGCCTTTACTCTGATATCAATCCCTGATAGGGAAGGCAATCTCTAACCTGCAGTCCAAACAAATTCTTGGTGTCTTCCCATTCTATTATCTTTCCCTCTCTAGTTATTTGTCCCCAGTACCTTGGTTCCTTTGCCAGTTTTCTCCAGTAAATTCCAGCCCCCTCTTGCCTATTGTCTATATCCCTAATTGCGGTCATACCTATTGACAGAATCTCCTTTCTCCAATCCTTTGTTGGTTTAGTTCTTAGAATACTTTCTGCTACTTTATGGATATAATATTCTGTGTGATTATTGTTATTCTCCTTAAAGATCTGCATTCAAAATCCCAGTCTCTCCTTGTTTCTTGAGCTTCCCCTCTGTTTCATCATCATCCCTTTCCACTTTGAGGTATAGTTTTGTGCTTGTGCTATGTGTAGGAGTCTTAACTGTGTAGCTCTGAAATACCCCTTCAAATTGGGTAAATCCAATCTGCTCTGTTCTACTGGAAGAATCAGCTTATCCCATTTGACAGATGCTGTCTTACCCTCCCAGATAAAGTCCAAGAGAGGAAGTATGGTTATGTTACATTACAGACAGAGAAAGACATATAAAAAGTAATATTCTCTCAGACATGTAGAAATTCAAACAGTTCTGGGAACTCATTTGCTCTGTAGCTGTGTCTCCTGACTTGACTCATGATTTTATAATAGGAAAAAAAAATTCCCCCTTCTAGGGCACTGTGGACTCCATAATCAAAACCAAGACAAGGGAATTAGTGTATTAGCTACAAAAGTGACTAGAATTAGGTTCTGGTTAAATAGTAAAAAGGATCCTGTATACTACAATAAACTGTTCTCAACAATGAATTAACAGAAATCCAATACTGTAAGAGACATCAGTATAGAAATGAAAGGTGAACTGATAGAAAACTCTGAAGTAAAACTCAACATGAAATGGATATCCACACACTTTTAAGTGTTAGTATAGAAACAAAAAGGATATAAATAGAATAAAGGCAATCAAGTGAGAATCCTCAGAGCAAAGAAATGATAGTGAGTACTAAATGTGAGGTAGATAGCAAAATGCAAAGTTCTAAATCTATTTCTGTCCAAGAGTAATACAATGTCAAAGTAAAAAGGAACTCTTAGGAGACTTCAGATAGTAGAAACGTTAAGGCAGATGACAATGTTTGTCCAGAGTTGTATTTTGTAGAGGGAGACACAGGAGAAGTTGCAGTGGCAGTTAGTTTAGGAGAGGGCACTCTACCTTCCAACACACAGGCCGGTGAACAAAGTAACCCTGAATTAGTAGACTTACATGGAAGTCACATAAACTTTAAAAATGCAAAATGGAAAGAGATACTCTGAGTATGGCAAGAAAAATATAATACACAAAAATAGGAATACTGATGCAAAAGGCTTTATGATGTAGCACCTTGACTAAAACTCTTCAAGGATGAATAAAAGAAGCATACCAGACTAGTAAGTATATTTATGTGTGTGTGTGTGTGTGTGTGTGTGTGTGTGTGTGTGTGTGTGTGTGTGTGTGTGTGTAAAGAAAGAGAGAGAGAGATTTATGCCAAAGAACACTCCACTTAATTATCCTAGAAGAACGCCTTCTTAATTACCAATATACACCCTTTATATCAAGATTATTGCATCACTTGTGCCAGTTTTTTAAGGTTAAACAATTGTTGTTGTTTGTCTTTTCGGCTTTTCCCGGTTAGGGGTCGCCACAGCGGAACTCCGGTCCGCTAATGATTGGCAGTTGATTTTTATGGTGCCGAGTTGCCAGCCCGACGCCCAACCTTCAGCGAAGGCACACCCATTTACGCATGTTTTTCGGAGGCCACTCGACCGGGGGGAGGACATGCAGACTCCACACAGAAGACACTCCAGCCGTGAATCGAACAGGAGAACCTCTTGCTGTGAGGCAACAACGCTACCGCTGTACCACCGAGGCCTTTTTTTTTAAGGTTAAGCAATTAAACATGAGTATTTCTGCTACAGACCAGTGATTTATGGACAGGCTTAATAAAACACTGAATTCCATGTTAAAAAAAGTAAATGATGCAGATAGTAAGAAATGGGGCAACTTGTTACTCGGTTTGCTGTTTGCAATAAGAGAGCACAAGGGAGATACAACAATATGCAACTGAGTTTACCATGTTTGAATAAGGTTGATATTGCTAAATAGTCTTGGGAAAAGTGTGATGTATTATCACATCAGTTTACAAGATAGAGTACAGCTAGCATGCCATAGCGAATGACCACATGTAGTAAGCTCAGGAGATCCATTAATGAGTTTATAATAAGAATTCCCAATTTAGAGGTTAATAATAGTATCCTCAATGGAAGACACATTTCTAAATATGTGTACTTTGAAGTGACTGAAAACTTAATTGTAATGAACTGTATGGTTGAACAGCCAGGAAAGCTGGAAAAAGTGTATGCCATTACGGTACTAAGGCAATGGAAAGAAACAGAACATTCTGTAGTTATTGAAGGAAAATCTCCACCTGAAATACAGATAAAAAAATCCTTGTTAGAAGAACAAAAGCTGGAATTAAGAACATTTCTATTAAGAATTGAAGGCATATTTTCAGAAATGCCTGGGAGAACTAAAAATAACACGAGACAATACCTGCAGTGAGGGTTAGACTTAGACTTTACAGAGTATCAAAGTAACAGAAACAGACTGTAAAAGAAGACATTCAAAAGATGCTCAAATTAGGAGTAATAAAAGAGTTACAGAGTGAATGGAGCATTCCAGTAGTGCTAATTCATAAAGCTGATGGAAGTGTCAGCTCAGATTCTGTAATGACTTTAGAAAATGGAATTGAATTTCAACGTTTGAAAGCTATCCATTGCCCAGGACTAATGAAAATCTAGGAAAAGCAATATAGTAAAAACATCTGACTTAACAAAGAGATATTGGCAGACAGCACTTCCCCCACAACCCCTGAAGGTTTATTTCATTAAACAGTGTTACAGTGTGACATAATTAGAGCTCTGTCCACTTTTCAGAGACTGATGCATGTAATACTGAAGCTTCCTCAAGTTTTGCTGCTGCATATATAGACAATGGATTGTGGGCCTCACTTATCAAAACTGTAGGCTGTGTTAAGAATCCATAAGGGAGGCAGGCTATAATGTGAGTACTAATACAATTGGAATGCTAAAAAAGAGCAGGTTGGGCATGGGAGAAGTCAAATATTTAAGATACCTTATAGGAAGATGGTGGTAAAACTCCAACTACAAAAATAAGAGTCCGTAAAAAATTACCTATATCCTCAACTAAAAGAAAAAGTGAATGCTTTCCATAGACTAGCTATGTACTGTAAAACATTTTACCTAATACTGCCATTTTGTCTATCGTTTGACAAATCTCGGAAAAGAAAATGCACCTGTCAATGTGCAGCATTTTCTTCAGACAGATATTACATGTAATGAATTGAAAAGGCCCTAGTGTTGGTTCAAGGTGTTTATCGAGGATCGTCTTAGTAAAGCCTAGGCATCAAATATCACCTGTTTATATCTATATTAATAATTCCAAGCCCATGTTGCATACAAGATGTTGAAATATTTCATCTCAAATGTTACACAATGAGGAGGATATTGAACATTCTTCATATACTATTTATTTATATTGTAGTAATCTTCATATTTCGTTAAACATCTCCACAGTCAAGCAGCTTATACAAAGCTGCTAACCTCATATGAAAGCTCACTGTTGGTTGAATAAAATGCTGCTAATAAATTGGATCTAGCTTGAGTAGTTATGGAGCTATTATATATTGTGTATTGTTTGCTCTGTATTACTGAAATAATATTTTAACATGTAGAAACTTTTTTGATTAACATGTAGAATCTAATGAATGTGACCAGTGTGAAAATAGTTTGCCATTTATACTTACGTTACTTATAGTTCTAAAGATATGACCATTTGTTTAATTTGTGAGGCTGTGACTTGATTTTATCAAAAGACTCAGAATGCAGCCGTTAGAAGTAGCAATACAAAGAGTGCCACTGGAGGGAAAGAGTTAAGGAATTTGACTTGTATGTAGATTTGTCAGTGGTATGTTTGGGACAGTACTGCTTCAGAATACTGCAAGTGAGGAACTCTCTCTGTCTTTATCTGCCACTAAATAAGCAATTTAAAAATAGTCATTCAGATAGACAAAGCAGGTTACTGGCTGTAAAGTGGGCCTTATATTCATCCAGGTATTGCCTGTAAGGTAGACACTTTAATTTGGTGACTGACCATAACCCATTGCAATGGCTGCTGGGCAGTATCACTGCAACTATTCTAAAATACTGTCACTCACAGATCTGGGCTGGCTAATAGGAATGTTGATGGCTTGTCTAGGTATTACTGCCCATCTGTAAAAGGCGAAAATTGATGGTTGTACCCTTATAGGTTCATAGGATCATAGATTAGTACTAAGCTAACTGCCCTTGCGAGCCTTTTTAAGCCTAGCCAATTATCCCATGTGAGACTCAAATCCTGCACCTTGTGTTTGTAATGCAAACACCTTAACCATTAGGCCACCCTCCCAACCCCTTTGAGGGAGAATTTTGAGACACCTTCTGTATGAAAAAATGTGGCATGTGCCATTACTTAAATCTTGTGTTGTTACATTCCTTTAAAATAACCACTCAATTATTATCATCATCTTCTTTCAGCTGTTCCCGTTATGGGTCGCCACAGCGGATCATCTGTTTCCATTTCTTCCTGCCCTCTGCATCATGCTCTTTCACATTGACCGCCTGCATGTCCTCTCTCACCACATCCATAAACCTTATCTTAGGCCTTCCTCTTTACTTCTTACCTGCAGCTCCATCCTTAGCATCCTTTTCCCAATGTATCCAGCATCCCTCCTCAGCACATGTCCAAACCAACGCAATCTCGCCTCTCTTGCTTTGTCTCCAAACTGTCCAACCTGAGTTGACACTCTAATATACTGATTCTTAATCCTGTCCATCCTAGTCACACCCAGTGCAAATCTTAACATCTTTAACTCTGCCACATCCAGCTCTGACTCCTGCCTTTTATCAATGCCACCGTCTCCAACCCATATAACATAGCTGGTCTCACTACCCTCTTGTAGACCTTCCCTTTCACTCTTACTGGTACCCCTCTGTCACAAATCACTCCTGACACTCTTCTCCACCCATTCCACCCTGCCTGTACTCTCTTCTTCACCTCTCTTCCACATTCACCATTACTCTGAACTGTTGATCCCAAGTACTTAAACTCATCCACCTTTACCAACTCTACTCCCTGCATCCTCACCATTCCCTCTGCCCTCCCTCTCATTTACACATATATTCTGTTTTAGCCCTGCTGACCTTCATTCCTCTCCTCTCTAAGGCATATCTCCACCTCTCCAGGGTCTCCTCAACCTGGTCCCTACTCTCACTACATATCACAATGTCATCTGCAAACATCATAGTCCATGGGGCCTCCTGTCTGATCTCATCTGTCAACTTGTCCATCACCACTGCAAATAAGAAAGGGCTCAGAGCTGATCCTTGATGTAATCCCACCTCCACCTTAAACGTATCTGTCACTCCCACCGCAGTCCTCACCAATGTCACACTACCCTCGTACATATCCTGTACCACTCTTACATACTTCTCTGCCACTCCCGACTTCCTCATACAATACCACAACTCCTCTCTAGGCATCCTGTCATAATATGCTTTCTCTAAGTCCACAAAGACACAATGCTACTCCTTCTGACCTTCTCTGTATTTCTCCAACAACACTCTCAGAGTAAATATTGCATCTGTAGTGCTCTTTCCTGGCATGAAACCATACTGCTGATCACTAATCATCACCTCCCTTCTTAACCTAGCTTCCACTACTCTTTCCCATAACTTCAAGCTGTGACTAATCAATTTTATAAACATAATAATGATTGCCAGTAAATTCATCAAAAGTACTCTTTCTTGAGTGCTAGAGATGTTGAAAAAGGAAGACTGAGCACATGTAAGTGAGGATAGTATGGGTTTGCAATTAAGAACAAACACTGCAGCACTTTTGAATGAACTTCCAACACAAAGACTGCTGAATAGAGACACAACCCACCTCCTTTACTATAAAATAAGTTTATGCTTTCATCCCTTAATTTCACAGGAATTCTTCAGAACAATTTCTACTTAACATACAATATTACTTAAATATGTCCATTACATCACATGACACCCAAACAGTAAAACTTGTTGGTCAACATTAAATAATAATAAAACCCCATCATATATTGAAAATGCACTATATATATATATATATATATATATATATATATATATATATATATATATATATATATAAAGCGAGAGAGAGATATGTGAATATGACTATATATATATATATATATATATATATATATATATATATATATGTGTGTGTGTGTGTGTGTCTGTGTGTATGTGTGTGTGAACAAGTAATTCTCTCTTTAGTGCATAACTAACATGTGCAAACACAAAACTGTATACATTGGTATGAAAGTATACAAATACATGTAACTGATAGCAAACAATACAGTTGTATACTATAATGTCTTAACTTTAAAATGCTTGCAGTGGAAACACTTTCACTAAGATTTAAGTTAGTAACAGAGGTCATTAATTGTCATTCTAATTCTTACACTGCTAGTCTTTCTTTCCATGAAGCTCCTTGTAAATTGGAATTTACCTTACCCAATACAGAAAGTCATAAAAATGGTCCTGATAAACATCAGTATGTTTAAAGAGGGCATTGTATATGTTTCTTTTTTAACATCATATTTATGCTCATAAATCCTCTCCGGTAATAATGTTCTCTCTGTTTTACCATTATAAAAACAAGGACATGTCTGACATATGGCTATATATACAGCACCCTTTGAGCCACAATTGTACGTTTTACTCTTAAATTATCCCCTATTCATTAAATTAACACTAGCTCCCTCAAAAATATGTCTGCATTAATTATACTACCCATGTTTATATGTATCTGTCTCCTCTTGTATTAAAATTGACATTGTCATTTCCTGTCAATAAGTCTTAAAACGCCTACCTTTTTTATACACTATAATGGGTCTTTCCCACAGTTTTTCAAAATAATCATTACTAACATGAAATAAATTCCAATTATTTTCCACAGCATTCTGCCACTGATTCTATATTATAAGTAATCACCATGGAGAACCCTGCATCATTACTTCTATTACATATTCTTACTATTGCATTACCACTTCCTAATATGGGCGACATATATTCCCTTCTTTCTTTTAAGGTTTTCTACTTGGAGCCAACAGCATAACCAGCACCCGTTTAGGGCTAGTTGTTCTCTGGTTTTACAATATTTGTGTGAGTTACTATCCAATGGTCTTTCTTATTCCTCTGTCAAGGGTCACTTATTGGCCATTTCAGCATATCTGCCCAAGGATCCTTCTCTTTCATGGTAGTCACATTTCAAAATATTCTTGAAAGAGGTTTTACATGAGAGGCCTGCAAGTAAACTGGCGATGCCTCCTTGAGATCTTAACTTTCTTTTAAAGAAACTAACACTTGCTCTATTTGAACCAGCTAATCTGGCTGACTTGAGGCTCTTAACAGGGGAAAACAGTTTTACTGATTGCTCTGACCTTTGCAAGAAGGGTATCTGAGTTGCATGCTCTTATGGTGACTTAACCATACCTCATTTTACAAAAGGACAGGGTTTCTTTGAGAACTAATCCTTCTTTTTTGCCTAAAGTAGCATTTGAGTTTAATTTAAGCCAGACTATCCATCTCTCCCTTTTCTTTCCTGAACCTAAAAATGACGGAGAACAGATAATTCATACTTTGGATGTCCACAGACAACTCAGATACTATCTTGACAGAATAAAATCTTTTAGATAATCAGATCAGTTGTTCATATCTTGAGAAGGTAAGAAGAAGGGACAACCTGTGTCAAAACAGACTATTTCCAAATAGTTGTCTAAGGCTGTTACCTTTTGTTATACTCAACATGACAAATCTGTTCTAGGTATGTTGAAGTCTACAAGTCTACAAGGATCTTTGCTTCTTCTATAGCTTTTTGGAAAGGGTTGGATTCTAGCAGTATTCTAGAAGCTGCTACTTGTTTCCTCTGTATATAATTTTATAAAGCGCTATAAGCTAGATTCCTTCTCTAGGTTTAGATCATGCTTTGCCAGGACTATTCTCCCGGGGTTGCTGGACCCTTCTCCTTCCACCTCCCAAATATAGATAGTTATGGTAATGTACCCATAGAGCAAAGGCTGCTGCAGCAGTGATCAATGCGAAGAACATGATATGGTTGTGTAAGCTGAACTTACCATAAGAGTAGAGCAGATGTCTGAATGATCACTGCTGCAGTAACTGTTCCCTCCCTCCTCCCCCCTTGTTTTTTGTTGTGATTTTTTTTTGTGCCAGATTGTGGATGCTTATTTTTTGTTATTTTTATCCTTGTCCTTTCAGGGTTCAGCTTCCCCCCCCCTCTCTCTCTACTGGCAGGAAAGTTCTGTAAGGCTTCCTGCCCAGGCTTATCTTTTAGTCAGGTATACTTGAACTGCTTGACAGTGTGAGTGTATGGAAGGTGCCCTGTAGCTTTGGAAACCGGCTGGCTGTTATACCCTTGACAGCATATAATCCATATAATTAAGGCTACTTCAGTAGTGATCATTTGAACATTTACTAGTATGGAAAGTTCAGCTTACACTGTTAAACTTTTTAATTTATTTATACTTTCAGATTCCTTTTGTTGTATAAGCTGGACCAAAGTATCTTGCTTTTGCTTTAGAGTAGTGATTTCCTTATGCACTTCACTGTGAGCAGACGTTTGTGTAGAATCTTAATTGTATTCTTAGTCTGTTTGAGCTGGACTTTGAGAAATTTAATTTGATTTTGAACCTCTTGACACTTTTCTGTTAGGCAAGAAAAAACATCATTAACTATTTGCAAATATGGTAATATTTCACTTTTATTGTTCTACAAACATTATTTGTTTATTTTTTATTTAACATTTGTTAACGGGGAAAGTCCGACTTGGAACAAAGCCAGTTTTCAGCGGAGGCCAAGGGAGAAATGCTCCAGATGTATGTCTTATGTATTTATTTACACTTTATTGATTAGGTTAGTCCCACTTAGCCAATGATCTCCTTTCAGGGAAGATGGGATTCCAACTGACTAGGGAATTTTGACCAGTGTACCATCTGTATGAATGAATGTATTTCCCCTACTTATCTGAGTGAGAGGAAGTGAGGTATGTATGTAGACTCACATTCCTAGCATGCGGGTAGGTGAGAGAAATTAAGCAAATAGGGATAGACATGGAACAGCAAGAGACATCTGAGTGTGTTACTGATATAGACAATCTTCCAGAAAAAACTGAGTATGAGGAAAGTGGTGGTTTAGAAAGAACAACAGAGAGTGAATCAGTAGAAATTACAACCATCCAGATGGGTGGATTACTGGAAAAAGTGTTAAAAAATATTTTTCAGGAGGAGCAACCAGAAGGAGATGAGGCAGTTTTGTGGGGCAACATGATGGATTGCATAGAGGGATGGGACGTAAATCATTTAAAAAAGAGTAAAGTAGCAGAAAAGAAAGAAGGCAGCCCACTGAGGAAATATGCAGTAGCAGCAACAGGGAACAAAATTATGACAGATTAGAGAAGTAAGCAAATTGATAGGGAACATACAAAATGAAAAATAAAGCCAGTGATAAAAATAAAATCAAAGATAGATAAAACATTGGACAATTTATGATGTCTTTGAAAAGTTGTTGCATTCTGTGGTTTTAAAGGTCTAGATGTAAGGGCATTTATTTTGCTGGGAAAGAGAATTTGTATGACTTTTCCAGACTGGCAATGATATACAAAATTTTTTGGCGGGAGGGTGAAAAAAATAAGCTAATGTAGTCCCATAGAATAATTATGTTACTTCTGCACAAAATATGATTTTAACGAAAAATGTAAATGTTCACTTTAGGAATGATGTTGAGAATTACAAATTGGAACAATTAAAAAAAAAGAAATGTAAAACTGTTTCATATTTGAAAAAAAATAAACGAAATATGGAAGAGGGAATGTATGGTGTCTTTAAAGATGATAGCGGGAAAGATTATGCACATTCCAAGTGCTGTAAATATGGCAGGTGCTAGAGGAGTCCGCAGTTAATAGAGACAACCAAAGACATTTTTTGGGGGTGGATAGAAGAAGAACATGCACCTAGTATGGGCAAAGGTCTTACAATTAAAAATTGTGTTGCAGAATGCTATAAATGTAAAAAGGAGAGGTATGATTGAGAAAATAATATGCATGATGAAATTTTAAATGAAAGTATTACTGAAAATATTATTGAAAATGTACGTGATGAAAATGAAACGGCGAAGACTGATGAATGGAATGTTAGTGGAACAAATGATGACTTATTTGAGAATGAAGTGTCTGAAGGTGAAACAGGAAAGAGAGAGGGTATGTTATACAACAAATGTATTCATGCAGGGTAAATATAAAGGTGTACAGATGGAAAACAGTCAGGAAGAAACTGATCTTAGATATCAGCATTTCAAAGGAAGAAAGACTTAGGGACAGAAAAGGAAGAATTCAATTAATGAGTGTAAGAAAGAAAAAAGAAAGAAAATGGATAATTTATGTGTAGTGTCAATAAATGTAATTAGTGTAATAAATGGTGCAAGGCATTTACTACTTTATCAGAGGGGTAAACACATTGATGCAGATATCAGATGTTTTTAGACACTAGATGTTAAAATAGTGAAAAGAAAAGTAGAATTACTTTGGGGTAGTGAGACTGTGGGGAAGTTTGGAATAGACCAATGCTCATGGAAGCTATACTTGCAAACAGAATGAAATTGAAATCTTTAGATCATGTGATTGCCAAAGCAGGAAGAATATCACTGGTGTATATTAAAAAGGAACACACCTTTCAGAATAACAGTAATACGTACATACACTGAAGTTTAAAAAGTATTTAGACAGGACACAGAGAAGAAGTGCTTATGTCTTTGAGAGTATCTTAAGGACATGATTGTTGGTGATAGTTGGGGCAAAGTGATTCAGTGGTGACTGCAGCTGGGATGGTACTTTCAGGAGTAGTTAGCCACAAGCTTATTTGCTACTATGTTAACCATGTCTTTTGGATTTGAGTGGGAGGCAACATTATGGATATGTTTGGAGCAGTGTCTTGTAGTTATCCCTTGCCACTATTGCCATTCAGAGTTCAGGGGATGCTCTGTTAGTCCTTATGGCTGCCGTCAGCTTTTTAGTGAGGTTATTTAAATTATCTTCATGCAGAGGTGTTCTGATGCAACTTGGTAATTTGAACAGTTTCTTCCTTCTGTTAAGTTTATACTGACTGACCACCAGGGTGATCTGATTTTAAATTTACCACTATATCTGGTTCTAGAAGGGACTGCCAGATCAATACATTTATTTAAATGAGCATGATGATCCTTAATGTAGTTAGTGGACCTGGTCATTTCAGGACAGCTGTGGAGTTTTTGGTGGTTAATTTACAGATTTTCACATATAATTATAAACAGTTTGACTTTTTGAAGTTTTTGAACAGGGTGCTATAGGTTACCAGGGGAGTGGATGTTTTGAGGATAAAGGTATCCAGTAGGTCGTCTGACTAAACTAATGAATGACTAATTGACCAGGGGAAGAGAACAAGCTGGGGTTAAGGTTGTGAAAACAAGGTGAAGAATGTTCCTGTCTCTGGTAGAATTGAGGACAAGTTGAACCAGGAAGTATTTCTTAACCCAATAAAAGACATGTTGAGCATACCCTAAATTGGTAGTGTAGGTTCACCAGGGATAGTTGAAGCCACCAAAGATTAATGAAAAATTTCTTACAGGTATATTTTCAAGGAATGCCAGGAAGTCTTCATGATTTCATTGGGCCATGGTTAGTAATTGATAGCAAGCCATACTTCTCTTTCTTTCTTATCATACCACCAGCATTTTCTAGCTACCCCAGGAAATGTTCCCTGAAGCAAAGGAGCCCGCAGGATTTTTTGCAGGGGGGTGCAAACCCAGAGCCCCACCCACATAGCTCTCCCCACCCCCTGCCAACACAGCCCCGCCCAAGTCCACCCACCCCAAGCCCCGCCCACACAGCCATTTCAGTGTCCCATTACTTGGCTATTTCTCCCCATTTGTCGTAGACACTGTTCAAATCTCTGTGTGCATACTGTTTTATGCTTTAGTTCTACAATGATTACAGGCAGTTGGATTTAATTTACAACTTTTATTTCGAACATTATAGCCCAAACACTGATAGACATTTATTAAACCTAAACAAAGCAATAGTCTTACAATGAAAACAGACTTGGCATTAAAGCTTCTCTACTTTTGAAACTCACATTCAATGAAACAGCATTGAAACCCACATTCAAAGAAAATGCATCTGGCCAGTGGCAGGTTATTTACCTTTGAACTGTTTTCAAGCAATAGGCTCCTTGCACACTGTTAGGGCCATGCAAAAGTTATTTGATTTACCTGATTGTATTAATTATAATATATAATTGAATTATATCCCTTGTATTATACAGCAACACTTGTTTGAGTGTGTTTTAAATTTATAGTTTTGAACATTTTTTTCCAGTAAGCAATGAAACAAAACATACAAACCAATAATGACAAACTGTCGAGTTCAGAACATTTCAACCATAAAAGGCCACTCATTACAGTCCACCAGTATCAGTCAATACACACAATCTCTGCCGAAGTAAAAGTAATCTGAATAATTCCACATTAAAGATATCTGAAACTAATGGAGAGGTTGTTGCTAGAAAACAACTGTATATTTCAGTGTTTCATCTACAAATTCAGTGCCTGCCGTCAAAGAATAAATTGCTTATGTTAAATTAAAAAAATGGTAAGCTGGTATATTGAAATAGAAAATGGATGGCAAGCTGAAAAACAGGTTTATAGTTATTAGGCATCTCATCCAAAGGAGGACATCCTCAGGACTGCAGCATACAAATGTACATGCTGTAGGAATAGAACCTCAAGCCTCTACATTAAGATGCAAGTATTCTACTTGTGGTGCTACTAACATAGCTTTAAAACTTTGTACCACAATAGAGATACCATTTGCTAAACAAAACAGTTGCACATTGTAAATAGACTTGGCATGAGCAGCAGTAAACTTCGCTTCCCTTAAAACTCACAGTTCCTTAAAAATGCACTTGAAAATAAATTCCACCTGCTAACTCTAACTTGGGCATTTCACTGTCTCTCTCTCTCTCTCTCTCTGTCTCACAAACATACCACACCCCTCAAGGCCTCAACCTTAGTGCAAGAAATCTGGACAAAGCCTAAAATAAATAGGGACAGATTATAAATATGGCTCTCATAAACTTAGAAAATTGCAAGAGTAACAGGATTTGTGTTAGTATGCATTTTTCTAAATGATATGACGTCTAAAACTGAAATGTCTTTCATTATTTAGTGACTTCAATCCTTTTTTGGAGGAATATGGGGCAAAAAATCAGGACATTCTGCAAAAACCTGGACAGCTGAGGGGTATGCTACCTCCCTCTTATACACACACACACACCAAATAATTCTGGTCAGACTTGAATTAGTTCTGGGAAGGTTGCACTGAATGGTACCGTGCTTGATCTGAAGTGGGTGAAATCCCGGTAGCCAGTGATAATAACTGATCTGCAGCTCAGCAATGTGGAGCATTAAAGCATTTTTAGCAGAGCATTGTTTCATCACTACCTATTGTGTTTGCACATAAGCTGTAGTTATTTCAAACATTTGCCTTTTTTGATTACTACAGAGTACATTTACCCACCAGAGCTATTGTGTTTTGACTTCAGTGTGGAGCTTACCTAGTTGTTGCAGGGCTTGGCTTTTAAGTAAGGTAGCAATGCTTATTTACCATATACCATTAAAGCCACCCAACTACAAGTGTACTAACACACAGACACTGCTATAAGACACTGGTCTCCAATAAAATGTAATGAGCTTCTGAAAATACTGTAATCCTGTCCTTTTATTACAAATACTGTCATATGCATTTCAATACCCAAGGCGTATACATTATCTAGTTATGTAAATATTCTCTGCATGGCAACAACGAAAAGGCTTTCAATGCTGGTAATTCTTTAACAGTATGCTTACTAAAGCTTACTTGCATCTTACAATCTCCGACAAACTTACCTGATGTTCATTAAACCATGGCTACTTAAACAGAGCAACAGGGCACTGTGACAGCATACAGTCCTGAATAATAAGAAACATACATCAACAGTATAAAAATCTGATAGAAAACCAGAACATTCTGCAAAATCAAGGACAGATGAAAAGCCATGGTTGTATTTGTGATCTACCTTGGATGGGGGAATACTCTGCACACTTACACTGCATAACTGCTCCTTGCCTTCCTTGGCCACATCCAGAGTCACTACAATGGGGAGTGGAGTGCAACAAGTAGGTCACAGTTTGAAATGTCTCTGGCTGACGGTGATGGCTCTGACACTCATACCTCTCAACTTCAGAGCAAGAAATCTGGGCAAAGCCATACATAGAACTAGAAGTGGGACACAGGCCCAAAAATAAGGCCACTTTTTAAATATTGCTCTTATTAACTTAGATAATAGAACAGTAGTAGATCTTGCATTAGTATGAATTTTCTGAAGGGTATAAAATGTGAAACTCAAATGTCTGCCATTATTTTCTAACTTCAATCTTTAATGACTTGCCACTAATTTGCCAGAAAACCACAATTTTATGAAAAATGGACCAAAATGTTATGCAAAAATATAACGTTGCCACACAATACAGCTGGGAACCTGTCATGAAACGGACACCTTTTTAATATTAACATTGTTAACTTGAGCAGCTAACAAAATAAGAGCATCTACATGCATTTCTGAAATAAAAGTAATCTATAACTCTGATCATTACAGTTATATATAATTGTAAACCCTCCACATTATCTTCCAAAATTGCCATTTTGGAGGAGGGATTATTAGGGGAGAGCAACATTTTGAGCCAAAATTGGGGACAATTGAGAGGTTTGGCTATTCCTAATCTACAAAGTGATTTGCATGTACCTCTCAACCTCTTAATGCAGGAAATCTGGACAAGGCCAAATATATTGGGGGAACATACAAACACTACTAAAAATTGCTCTTGAATAAACTTAAGACAGTCTTGCATTAGCATGCATTTTTCTGAAGGTTATGACGTCTGAAACTCAATGTCTGTCATTTAGTGACTTCATTCCTAAATGATTTGCTAGAAAACCACAAATTTTATGAGGAACAAACCAAAAATAAGAAGCAAATATCTATTCATTCTGCAAATATATGGACAACTGAGAGGTATAGTTCAACCGGGGCTGTCTGAGTTTGCTACCCCCCCCTCACAAAATCACGGTTGAATGGAGCCTCCCCCCTGCAGCCATTCCAATGTCCCATTCCTTGGTTATTTTGCCCCATTTACCATAAAACACTGTAATGTGCATACTGCTTTACTTCTGCGATGATTTAGATTTCATTTGAAAGTTTTATTTTGCATTTTACAGCACAAAACCTAATACATATCTGTTAAACAAAGCAATGCAGTCTAACAATGAAAATAGACTCAACATTAAAACTTCTCTGCCCTTGAAACTCACATGCATTGAAACCCACATTCAAAGAAAATACATTTTGCCAGTGGCAGATAAATATTAACTCTGGGCTGTCTTCAAAATCATAGGCCCCTCGAACATAACATACACATGCTCTTTGATACACCTTCCTGACTGTATTACATTATATTCCTTGTACAATAAAGTACAGTTGTTAGAGGGCATTTTAAATTTATTGTTTTGAACATTTTTCCAGTAAACAATGAAACAAAATGCATACACCAATGACAAAACTGCCCAATTCAGAACATTTCCATCATAAAAAGTCTACTCAACCTTCTATAGTCCACCAGTATCAGTAAAAAATATGCACAATCTCTGAAGTAGTAAAATCCACATTAAAGAAATTTGTAACTAATAAAGAGGTTGCTGCTAGCAAACAACTTTATATGTCATTGTTTAATCTACAAATAAAGTGCCTGTTGCCCTTGAAGAATAAATTGCCTTTGTTGCATGTATTAAAAAAATGATAAGCTAGTAATACCGCAATAGGGAATGGATAGCAAACTGATAACAGGTTGATAGTTACTAGGTATCTTTGCCAAAAGGACTGCAGCATCCACCCCCTTTACAACACAGTACAGTATCAGAAATGCATCTACCTACTGTGGGAGTAGAACCCACAGCCTTCAGCATCAAAAGCAAGTACACTATCTGTTGTGCTATTAACAATGCAAGCAGACTAAACATAAGCAGCACTAAACTTTTGCTCCCCTGCAGCTCTCAGCTCCTTGTAAAATCTACTCGACACTCAGCTGTATCTCTGAACTTTGCAGCACAAGAAATCTGGAAAAAGCCAAAATTTATTGGTGGGGGGGCAAAAGGCCAAAAACCAGGGACACATTTTAAACATTGCTTGTATAATGTTGGAAAGTTGCTAGAATAAAATGCTGCGTTACCACCATACATTTCACTGCCACGTCTTGAACCCAGGGAACCCTGTGCAAAACAGTCAGAGCAACATACCACTATGCCAAATCAGCTGTTTTGTGAAAGAGGAAGACTGAAACTTAAATAGCTACCATTTAGTGAATTCAGTTCTCACCATAGCACAACTGTCAACCTCTTAGCACAAAATACCCAAACAAAGCCAATACTGGGTGAATACAGCCCCCAAACATTCAGTGAATTCAGTTCTCACCATAGCTCTCAATCTCGTAGCAAAAAAACACCCGGACAAAGCCAGTAATGGGGGAATGTAGCCCCCAAACATATTCAGTGAATTCAGTTCTTACCATAGCTCTCAACCTTAGCACAAAACCTGGATGAAGCCAATAATGGGGTACAGTCCCAAAGACAGGGATACATTTCAAATATCCATCTTGTACACTTAGAAAATTGCTAGAATAAAAGCTTTTGTTACCATGCACTTTCTGAAGAATATGAAGTCTGATATTGAAATGAGTGTCCATTTTTTTTAACATTTGTTAACCAGGAAAGTCTGACTTGGTAAAAAAGCTAATTTTTAGCAGAGGCCCAGGGAGAAACACTCCAGACAGCCAAGAAATAAACCAGAGAACATGTAGCTGTCAGGCAACAAGGACACAAATACAGAAACCACAGATTTTATGAGGAACAGAAAAAGTATGAGGGAAAAATCTGCAACATTTTTTCAAATGGTGGTGGGTAGGGAATTCAGGCTCTTGCTACTTGGGCTCAAGGTACAGGGTTCAAGCCTTATTCTCTGCCCACCACCATGTAACACCTGGGGCATTTCACACACACGCACACACACACACACACACACACACACACACACACACACACACACACACACACACACACCATACTTACTTATAGAAATGAGGTAGTCGGTATGTACTGCAGTGCAATGTTTTTGGAATTTTTTCCCCCAGTGTTCTGTGATGATCTTCTGTCTTACAATGTTACGATCTTTTGGCTTCTGTAGTAAGTAGTGTTCTGGGAGAGAATATGCAAAATGTGAACAAATGTCCCAGACAGGCTGTTTAATACTGCAGTTAGCATACCTTGTAGGGGTAATAACAATCACATCCTTATTACACCCATATGGAGTAACAGAATATAGGATAGGGAAGCAGAGGTGTGATCTGATTCCATTCTGTGCAGCATGCACTTTGGAGCCAGGAGAAGACAATCAGAGGATGAGGCTATGCATCCCCACTAATAGATTTTGTAATGTATTTTCTTAATAATGTTAGGATTTCTGTGTTAAAAAAGATGATGCAGATAGAAGATAATGATGTATTAAAATAGGTTATGTGGCAGTACAAGTAAATGATTATTTACATTGGGAGCATTGCTACTTATGGATAGGAGCAACATGGGGCTTGGGGTTCATTTAATGCCATTTGTTTTTTTTTTTTTTTTCACTGCAAAAAGTGTATTTTTTGCAGGTCTTACAGATCATATCCTAAGCTACGCATATATATTTTATGAGAGATAATACTTTAATGCTGCTGACTGGCATCCGTGTCTCAGGAGTGAAGGAGACTCCCTAGTTAAGAGAAGTACGCTCGTACAAGCTATAAAGTAACTAGGAACTCCTGCTGAGTTTTCTAGTTTAGGAAGTGATGATTTAACATGCCAGAAGAGCATTTGCTGGTACAGTTTCTCTGCCTACCTTTTCCTATTTTTCCTAGCACTGCAAAAGATCCAAAACAAATGTATGAACTGATTTTTTTTAATATTCGGGCTGCTGCCTAAAGACATAGGTTGAAAATATACTTTCTCACACCACGAGACAGACAATTTGTAGTAAATCGGACCAAAACTGACATGCACCGAATGTAGGATTCTAGTTCATGAAGATGCATCCATCAGCAACTAACCTTTTATTTGCTCTTGTCATCAGCTCTATGGTGACCATACAACAGTTCTTTATTGCAAGATAGTACTTAATACAAAGTCTGAATATTTTTCAGTAGGACATAATATGACATATATTTACTGTAAATCTTCCAGAAAAAGTGCAGCAGAATGGACTGTGAACAGCACTTTGATTTATTTGATATAGCACGTGATGTATCGATTTATTATTTTTAGATATGAATATGCTTCATCCAACTTGATTTGTAATAATGAACATACTGTCTTGTGCAAGTCCAACAGACAATAAACAGAAATACTCTGTGAAATTTCACACATACACAGGAAGACCAAAGAACATGCAAGCTCCAGATTGAGAGTAACTGTAGGTTAGAACAGACCCGTTGACATATTGATGACTGTATGGTCTATGAGTTAACGATTTTACCATGAAGCTACCATATTGTCAGTATTCCACTCTGTTTAAAAATGATTGCAGCATTATCTTATGAGTTATGATGATTTCTGTCTGTAACTTCTCTCAGTCAGTTTCTGCATGTACTGGCAAAGACACGTTTGTGTCTGTAACTTATCTCAAGTCAGTTTCTAAGTGTACTTGGCAAAGATACTTGGCCGCTTTACATTTAAATTGTTCCAAGTACCAGAATGTGAAGAACTAGAATTTCTGCGTGAATCTACATTTACTGCTTTTCTATGCAAGTGGAAACTGAAGCATCAAAGGGAACTACTAGATTATGTAGATGCTTGTATACATACATATATATATATATATATATATATATATATATATATATATATATATATATATACACACACACATATACACACACACACACACACACACACACACACACACACACACACACACACACACACACACACACACACACACACACACACACACATATATATATATATATATATATATATATATATATATATGTGTGTGTGTGTGTGTGTGTATGTAGAGTTTACCATCTTCAACTAAAACTGTAGAGGCATAGTGTGATGCTGAATGTGCATTTGGTACAGATTTGTAAGAATAAAAATATATAAAACTGAACCCAGTATTTACTTTATATATCTATGCATGTATGAATACAAAGGCTATTTTTCTTTTTAATTAAAATACATGAAGAGCAGCAAATCAGTGCAAGAGTTTCAAAGGAAATTGTTACTTTTTAGCATCTTATGACTTGTTAAATAGTGGAGGTTAAGTTAATTTATTTGTCAGCAGAGGCATTTTCCCTTCAGGGAAAGAGGACCACCTGGATGCATTTTTTTCTGTCAAGTATTTTGCAAAACTCTGCTATGTACAGGTACATACAGGTTGGTAGTTGTTCCCTCATGTGACGTGGTAGCATTTCATTGCAATAATGAGGAGTAAAAAGCATAACTTGTCATATCATTCCCTTTCGCACACAACTACACATGTAAAGGAAGCAAAGTTGCTGTCTTTGTTAGTATTATTAGTTTATTTAATATTAACATATTTTTGGATATTTGCTAGAAAATATCTATTTCAGTTAGCAATATGAGAACTTTTGTGTACTGTATGTATGAAGGGGAAAGTGAAAAACTAAAAGGAGGTTATACTTGTTCAGCTCTTAACTCATAGAGTCCGTTGTAGCACTAAACACGGAATGAGCCGCAGTCGGGGTGGGGATGGAATTATCATTTGACAATGGGATAGTCAGCTATTAGTGGATACAGAGATGTCACTATAATTAAAAAGAAAAAAAATAGTCTCTGACTCCATAGGTAGAATGAGATATGCAAATTAAATATGTTATGATTAATGAATTTTTGTTTTTAGGTCATACTATTTTATTAAAACAGTATTAAAGAACATCCATATACTATTTATTGCAAGAAGCAGCTGCTCACTTCCTGAGAATAATCTGTTTACTAATGCAAACACTTCCCACTTTAAATATTTCCCTGTTTTGGAACTAGCTGCTGATATCTGCACAGAATTTGGAAGCATAAATATAAGAAAAATGGGCAGACTCTAATTTTATAGCACTTGTCTCCTACAGTACTGTGTGTGTAAATGTAACTCAATAGATCCTTTCTTTAAACAGAAAATAAGATCACTCCATTTATTGCAGACTTGTAAATTGTTCGACGTCTTATGATGAGAGCAAGTGAAACAGTTTGTCACAGCATGGGCTTGTTAAAACAAAAAAATACATTGCAATGACAGAGCACACAATTAACTAATACTTTGCAAAAACCTTGAAAAGAAAGTAGTTTGAGAATTTAAGATACCGTGATATTTACAATAAAAAAGAAGTGTTTTATTATCAAACATCACAATAGGATTTAGAAAGCAAGTTGATGGGTTTTGTTTCAATGTGCTTTAAGAGTCACCATGTTTTTTTAATAGGTGCTCATCAAGTTCTAATTCAGTGTGACTCAACATAGTGTCCTTGACCTCTTTTATTTTGCTATCTTAAATTAGTGTACTTTGCTAAGAACTGGCCAAGTAATATAAAACAATTGGGGTACATTCCTATTTACTTATTTGCTTGTTTATTTAACTTGGTAAACTAAGTTGGTGGACTGGTCCAGAAGCCCTTTTCAGCTGCAACTCAAGTCATTTCATGGTAACAGTCTTACAAATAAACAAACTGGTGGCATTCATCGTTGGAAGAGTACAAATCAACAATGCATAAACAATTAGGTTGCAAAAAAGGAATTACAACAACAAATACAGTGTAAATATGTACGTAACATATTGATAACATATGAGTGGTAACATGGGACTGACATAAATTAATGATCTGAAGAAAATCAATGGTTCAAAAGCTATCACATTATTTTTCAGAAAAATAGTGGTCCAAAGGCAAAACAATGACTAAATTTTAAGATGACACATAAATACCTCCAGACATAACTATCAGCTGTCCAGATTTTCTCAGAATGTCCAGATTTTTGCCTCATATGTTGGCCTGTTTCTCATAAAATTGTGGTTTTCTGGCAAATCACTGCAAAATCATTGAGGACCTAAGTCAGGAAATAATGGTAGACATTTGAGTTTCAGACTTCACATCCATCAGAAAATTCATGCTAATGCAAAGCCTGTTAGACTATCAACTTTCTAAGCAATATTTAAAAAGTGTACCTATTTTGGGGTCTTTGTCCTCCCATTATGTGTTGCTTTTTTTCTTAAACAAGAGACAGCTTTATTAAATTATCACTTATGACACAGGCAATGTGTTGCTTTTTCCAGATTTCATGCTCTAAGAGGTTGAAAGGTATGCCCCCAGAGTAAACTTAGTTGAAGTATGTACATAGACCAACCTTTCTGAGGAGACAGGGGATTGCTGAACAATAACGGAGTAGATTGTGCAGAGCAGACTTGCATCGCATAAAGGGTGGGGTTTGGCAGCAAGTTACCACAGGCTGATTTTCTAACATATAAGGATTTAAGTATCATAGGTAAGCCAAGCAGGTTTTTACTTTGCTTTATAAAATACATGGTTAAAGTGGGAGGTTATAATTATTAAATACCATGTTTACATTTATTGGCAAAATGAATTTTTTAACGTCATACTAAGATGATCCATTAAATAAAATGAATGAAACTCTTTTTGTCTCATGGGAACAAAAGCTGCTAATGCATTTCTGCCTCTCCACTTATGTCTACCTCATGTTATCTTCTGAACCCCTTGAGACACTAATGATAGAGTGGTAAAACTATAATGCAGCCAGCTAAAAGGTTGCCTGGACAGTTAAAGTACCTGCCAGACTCATGCAAACATTCAGGATGTGTGTATGCTTATTATGATGTTATGTGCTTATTTGCAATAATATATGTGTGTGTGTGTGTGTGTGTGTGTGTGTGTGTGTATATATATATATATATATATATATATATATATATATATATATATGTATGTAAAGATATATAGATATGTGTAGATATAGATATAGATGTATATTGCACTGATTTTTGGTTGAAACACTCAACTCTGGACATTTACAAATTTGGCATCAAAATATCAACTTTACAAGCACTGACACTGTACTGTGCATTTGCCAATCAACAATACTGGTGCATGCAAAATCTTACAAAAAACTAAATTAAAGCATTGTTTTATACAGGGATGCAAGCTGTGTCCTGAACACCCCTGCTAATTAAATAGATAAACTCTGAGATTGCACCATTTTGGGGAAATTACATACTTCTCTACCCTGAGAATTGTGATCTTGTACACATGTCGATTATTTGTTTAGTCAATCAAATTTTGTCAGCTGAACAGATGTCGACCTAAGGTACAGTCAACCTGTATGCATACATATACAGATAGATAGATTTTAAAAGGTCTCTATGTAGGTTTAAGTTTGTCGTGGTAGGGTATTTGGGTAAGTGCAATTGTTATCTTCATTAATCACATTGATCTGGTTTCCAAAACAGTTTGTGCTCAGCTTACTTGCCTTAAAAACATTTCAGGAATTTTGTGATTCTAAAAAAAATTGCTTGCTTATGATCCATGCAGATGAAGAGGTGTGCTTGCGTTCTCTTCCTCTTTAAGAACTCCTCATAATTCCAGCATAGTGGTGTTGTATGCATATCAGTTTGCAGTATATGCCACTTACTTCTGAATGCAATGCCTAACTATACTGGATGGCATTTGGTGACAGAACCTGTGATAGGGGACCACTGACTGAAGTGTGGTGCAGTAACACTGTGGCCTGAGTTCCACTACTCATTATCACAAAGAAATCCACATACATGGGTTTATGTATTAAAATATACAATATATACATAAAGTGTAAACTGCAGAGACACACACACACACACACACACACACACACACACACACACACACACACACACACACACACACACACACACACGCACACACACATACACACACACACACGTATAGAAAGATTAAAATACATACACAAACACTAAAGCATCTATCCATAATGCCCATCCTCATTGTAAAGGCATTGTTGTGAAGGCATCATGATCAGTAAGTATCCTACAGTTGTTAGTGATCAGCACCTGTGTAGTAGGTCACATGATAATGTACATCATATACATAGTATATTGCATATGCGAGTGCGGTCCTGCTCTCTGCAAAAATGATCTCACAACACATACCTCATATTTATTTGCATGACAGACTGAACTTATATAGTATGTACTACGTATAAAATGATAGATTCTTTGTTTTCTGTAGCCTATTGCTTTCAGAAATCCCTGTAATGCATTCTGCACATAGCATACTGTCCATGTTCTGTACAATCTTATTGCTGCCATCGTAAGCTAAAGTGAAGAAGACTAAGTACCATACAAATGTAGGTAATGGTAGCAAGATTCCTTGCATACCTAATCAGTCCCATCTGTATAGCATTTCTTGGTGTCATATGTTTATGCTTTGAGGTATGATTGAGTACATGATATGAGTGGTGTGTTATGGTGAAAAGTGAATTATAGGGTCCACATATAAAAGTTGTTGTGACTAATTTCTGTGCCTATGGATGAGAAAGCTGGCCTCCTGGCTTAACATTAATATTCCTCATAAATACATTGTACACTGAAATTGGCTCAAATTGAATGCAAAAAAAAGTGCAACATCATCACATTTGGTTGACAGCTCAACAACCCATTTCTAAAACATATAATACAGACAACATTCCTCTATAAAATGAAAATGTAGTTGGAGGCATCTGAACGTGGGTTGATATTTCTATTTCTTTTGATCATCATGTGACAACAGCAGTCATAGAGAATCCTTCTACATAGTGCAGATAATTGCTAAAGTAATGTCATCCAGACCAGCTCTAAAGAGATCATCAATTCCTTATATTCAGCATTGATAAAGTCTGTTTTGAGTACAATGTCCACTTTGGGAAATACCTCACTAGACGTATCAAACAACTAGAAAGACCCCAGAGGTTCCTAACTAAGAAGATCATGGGTTAAACACCCTGACCTACCAAGAGAAGCAGGAATCAAATGTCCCTTTATTCAGTACCTTAAAGACTAGTGAGAGAATATCAATGCATCACCTTCTGCACCACTGCAGACCCAGTTGTCCTGGATCTCCAATATCTACGTAAGCCCAGCAGTTTTACAAATACCAGAACAGGAATGTTAATCTTCACCAAGCGATAAATAAAGTATTGAATAGAGAACGATTCATCATGCAGCACATCCCCCGCCTCTGAAACATTATTTTTCAGAAAAATAGTGGTCCAAAGGCAAAACAATGACTAAATTTTAAGATGACACATAAATACCTCCAGACATATCTATCAGCTGTCCAGATTTTCTCAGAATGTCCAGATTTTTGCCTCATATGTTGGCCTGTTTCTCATAAAATTGTGGTTTTCTGGCAAATCACTGCAAAATCATTGAGGACCTAAGTCAGGAAATAATGGTAGACATTTGAGTTTCAGACTTCACATCCATCAGAAAATTCATGCTAATGCAAAGCCTGTTAGACTATCAACTTTCTAAGCAATATTTAAAAAGTGTACCTATTTTGGGGTCTTTGTCCTCCCATTATGTGTTGCTTTTTTTCTTAAACAAGAGACAGCTTTATTAAATTATCACTTATGACACAGGCAATGTGTTGCTTTTTCCAGATTTCATGCTCTAAGAGGTTGAAAGGTATGCCCCCAGAGTAAACTTAGTTGAAGTATGTACATAGACCAACCTTTCTGAGGAGACAGGGGATATCTGAACAATAACGGAGTAGATTGTGCAGAGCAGACTTGCATCGCATAAAGGGTGGGGTTTGGCAGCAAGTTACCACAGGCTGATTTTCTAACATATAAGGATTTAAGTATCATAGGTAAGCCAAGCAGTTTTTTTACTTTGCTTTATAAAATACATGGTTAAAGTGGGAGGTTATAATTATTAAATACCATGTTTACATTTATTGGCAAAATGAATTTTTTAACGTCATACTAAGATGATCCATTAAATAAAATGAATGAAACTCTTTTTGTCTCATGGGAACAAAAGCTGCTAATGCATTTCTGCCTTTCCACTTATGTCTACCTCATGTTATCTTCTGAACCCCTTGAGACACTAATGATAGAGTGGTAAAACTATAATGCAGCCAGCTAAAAGGTTGCCTGGACAGTTAAAGTACCTGCCAGACTCATGCAAACATTCAGGATGTGTGTATGCTTATTATGATGTTATGTGCTTATTTGCAATAATATATGTGTGTGTGTGTGTGTGTGTGTGTGTGTGTGTGTGTGTGTGTGTGTGTGTGTGTGTGTGTGTGTGTGTGTGTGTGTATATATATATATATATATATATATATATATGTATGTAAAGATATATAGATATGTGTAGATATAGATATAGATGTATATTGCACTGATTTTTGGTTGAAACACTCAACTCTGGACATTTACAAATTTGGCATCAAAATATCAACTTTACAAGCACTGACACTGTACTGTGCATTTGCCAATCAACAATACTGGTGCATGCAAAATCTTACAAAAAACTAAATTAAAGCATTGTTTTATACAGGGATGCAAGCTGTGTCCTGAACACCCCTGCTAATTAAATAGATAAACTCTGAGATTGCACCATTTTGGGGAAATTACATACTTCTCTACCCTGAGAATTGTGATCTTGTACACATGTCGATTATTTGTTTAGTCAATCAAATTTTGTCAGCTGAACAGATGTCGACCTAAGGTACAGTCAACCTGTATGCATACATATACAGATAGATAGATTTTAAAAGGTCTCTATGTAGGTTTAAGTTTATCGTGGTAGGGTATTTGGGTAAGTGCAATTGTTATCTTCATTAATCACATTGATCTGGTTTCCAAAACAGTTTGTGCTCAGCTTACTTGCCTTAAAAACATTTCAGGAATTTTGTGATTCTAAAAAAAATTGCTTGCTTATGATCCATGCAGATGAAGAGGTGTGCTTGCGTTCTCTTCCTCTTTAAGAACTCCTCATAATTCCAGCATAGTGGTGTTGTATGCATATCAGTTTGCAGTATATGCCACTTACTTCTGAATGCAATGCCTAACTATACTGGATGGCAATTGGTGACAGAACCTGTGATAGGGGACCACTGACTAAAGTGTGGTGCAGTAACACTGTGGCCTGAGTTCCACTACTCATTATCACAAAGAAATCCACATACATGGGTTTATGTATTAAAATATACAATATATACATAAAGTGTAAACTGCAGAGACACACACACACACACACACACACATACACACACACACACACACGCACACGCACACACACATACACACACACACACACGTATAGAAAGATTAAAATACATACACAAACACTAAAGCATCTATCCATAATGCCCATCCTCATTGTAAAGGCATTGTTGTGAAGGCATCATGATCAGTAAGTATCCTACAGTTGTTAGTGATCAGCACCTGTGTAGTAGGTCACATGATAATGTACATCATATACATAGTATATTGCATATGCGAGTGCGGTCCTGCTCTCTGCAAAAATGATCTCACAACACATACCTCATATTTATTTGCATGACAGACTGAACTTATATAGTATGTACTACGTATAAAATGATAGATTCTTTGTTTTCTGTAGCCTATTGCTTTCAGAAATCCCTGTAATGCATTCTGCACATAGCATACTGTCCATGTTCTGTACAATCTTATTGCTGCCATCGTAAGCTAAAGTGAAGAAGACTAAGTACCATACAAATGTAGGTAATGGTAGCAAGATTCCTTGCATACCTAATCAGTCCCATCTGTATAGCATTTCTTGGTGTCATATGTTTATGCTTTGAGGTATGATTGAGTACATGATATGGGTGGTGTGTTATGGTGAAAAGTGAATTATAGGGTCCACATATAAAAGTTGTTGTGACTAATTTCTGTGCCTATGGATGAGAAAGCTGGCCTCCTGGCTTAACATTAATATTCCTCATAAATACATTGTGCACTGAAATTGGCTCAAATTGAATGCAAAAAAAGTGCAGCATCATCACATTTGGTTGACAGCTCAACAACCCATTTCTAAAACATATAATACAGACAACATTCCTCTATAAAATGAAAATGTAGTTGGAGGCATCTGAACGTGGGTTGATATTTCTATTTCTTTTGATCATCATGTGACAACAGCAGTCATAGAGAATCCTTCTACATAGTGCAGATAATTGCTAAAGTAATGTCATCCAGACCAGCTCTAAAGAGATCATCAATTCCTTATATTCAGCATTGATAAAGTCTGTTTTGAGTACAATGTCCACTTTGGGAAATACCTCACTAGACGTATCAAACAACTAGAAAGACCCCAGAGGTTCCTAACTAAGAAGATCATGGGTTAAACACCCTGACCTACCAAGAGAAGCAGGAATCAAATGTCCCTTTATTCAGTACCTTAAAGACTAGTGAGAGAATATCAATGCATCACCTTCTGCACCACTGCAGACCCAGTTGTCCTGGATCTCCAATATCTACGTAAGCCCAGCAGTTTTACAAATACCAGAACAGGAATGTTAATCTTCACCAAGCGATAAATAAAGTATTGAATAGAGAACGATTCATCATGCAGCACATCCCCCGCCTCTGAAACAGACTGCCCCTGCAGAATAAGCAATGTGACACACTATGAACCTTCAAATGGAACCTGAATTGGTTGGGTTGTTCAAGTAGTTCAACACATTAAGGCATTGTCTTTCAGAAAGCAGGTAATGATGGCTGTTACTTTGAGCCTCCCTCCCATTTGTGTCTTGTAACATCCCTGCTAAATTGAGAAATGTGTTTGTCGTACCTTCAAGTATAGAACCTGCAGCATTTTCATAGTAAACTGTATATCGGCTTCATTTTAATCTGGCAGGTAATGCAGACTATTAAGGTTGTGAGCTGTTAACAGTCTGATTCCCATGGTACAAGATTTGACTCTCACAACCTTCGGTTGCCCACTCTGTGACCTTGAGCTAGTCACTTAACCAAGCAGTGCTTTGGGACAATTGGTGAAACTGGACTAGTCTCCTCAATGATCTTTTTGACTACATGACTAACTACCTGTAAAATTATTGGATGGGAACCTAGAACTTTTCCCTAGGATTGACTGGCCCAGCCCTCTTGAAATTCCTATGAATCTTGTGAATTATACTAACAGTAGTATATTCTGAATACCTACAGGTAGCATAGGAATCCTGACCTCCTGTGTTTATGGTGCTGTACTGGATATACTTACATTATTCGGTTTTAATGCACACTTTTCACCATTAATCTATTCTGCAGTCTATGAAACTTAGTAAAACTGTCCCTTTTTGACCTTGTGCCTGTGCTATGCTGCCTCAGTATCTTGTAATCCAGCCCATACGCTGCATAAAGAAGGAACGTTTGTGTTGTTTTGGACGCCAATTAACACAATGGGTAATTTTAGGTAGTTAAATTATATTACTTGTTTAAGACCCATCTTGGTAGGAGAATTTTTATTAGCCTACATCTGGAACATTTAGCACTTTACCATACCAGACTTCTTGTAGCAATTATTGTAGCACACAAAAGTGCTACCAGCCTAAACGTTCTACAAGGAAACAGCTCCAGTACTTATTATTAATGGTCACACCTCTAGGCATGTCTAAAGGTCAGTTCCCTATGCTTTCTCTTATTAACCTAGTGAACTTGGACATCCTGAGGCAATGTAGCAACTGCCTCATCTACACTGACAACCCTCTCTTCTTACCTCCCAACACACAGACTTGTGAGAGATGCACTTATATATCCAAATTGGAAGCCACGCACTCTCCAGCCAAGACCGGAATAGCTGGTCAAGAGGAGAAGGTCAACACTTGCACCACACCATATGGAACACATAGCCGTCCAGAACACACACCAGCACTGCCTTCACAAAAAAACACAAACCACACACCCACCTTCGTGGAGGCTCTCAATAAAAATCTACCCAAAGAACAGAGACCTCCACGGAAGAAATGCACTCGACCACCACAACACAACACTAATCACAAGACACACAACTCTCCTAAACAGTGGTCCACTCAACCAAAGCCCCAAAGGCAAAACAGCATGCCCAGCACACTAGTCATAAGTGACTCAATAGTGAGGCACACTGATGCCCCACTCACTAGGTTGAATAAGGAGAAAGTAACAGTCAGCTACCTGTCAGGTGCCACGATCCACCACATAACGCATGCACTCAAGTCCCTCAACAACAGGTACAAATATGACTGTCATTGTACATGTGGGTGTGAATGACCTGAGACATACCTCCCTGGACTACATGAAAAGAGACATGGAGGAGCTCTTGGATTATGTAGCCTAGGCGGGTATGACCCTAGCCCTGAGCAGCATCCTACCATCACCCAGAATTATACCACAGTACAAGCAGAAAATGATTGATTTCAACAATTGGCTAAGTTTCTGGTGTCATTCTAAGGGGATCCAGTATCTGTCTGCCTGGGATGAGATGATTGACAGACCTCCATGCTTTGCCAGAGATGGCCTGCATCTGTCACCCCTGGGCTTCTGGATACTGGCCAACGCTCTTGCCACCCCTATAGTTCCTTTTTTAGGCGGTGTTCCAAAGACCAAATTACCACCATAACAGCTACAAACAAATGCAATCTGAGGGTCATGCTGCTCAATGCTAGAAGTCTAAATCTCAAAATGCACTCAGTCGAAGCACTCCTTAAAATGGAGAACATCAACATTTGTGCTGTAACAGAGACCTGGTTCAAGGCAGCAGAAAGCACCCCTGCACTACCAGGCTGTAACTCATTCCACACCTTTTGGCCCCAGAACTTGGACCAAAGCTCCAAAGGCGGTGGTGTTATTTCCATATTCATAAAAGATGTGCACACCTCCAGACTGGTAGCCCAACACAATGCATCAGAGTTACTTCAGGTGCAGCTAACACTGGGTAAGACAGCGATTCGGGTCGTAGCCTGTTATAGGTCCCCGACCATGACTCACACTCCAAGTAGCATAAAACAAGGTTCAAGGTGGATTATATCCACCTTGAACCTTGTTTTATGCTATTTGGATTAGTATAGGTTTGTATTAAAGAATTTGTCTTTTAATGTGACGTGTTTGTCTCATGGCAGCCTTGGTGGTACGTCTCATCTTTTTTCCTGCATTTCTCTACTTGGTGAGACCACCTTTGGCAACATAGTGTTTTTGTTTTTATATACAAGCTAATCACCTTGGAAATCCACCCCCCCCCCCCACAAAGGTAACCACCATGAAAAACTTCTCCAAAGCTAACTTTGGGGTCCTAAAAACAGAGGTAGCTAACTTCACGGCACCCATGCAAATGGAGAATAGTTGCATGACTGCCGAGTCATACACCAATGCGCTGTACGAACATGTACACAAATAGATGGATCTCGCCGTACCCAATAGAACCAAGAGGCTCTCTTCCAAAAAGGAAGCCAATCTGGTGTTCCCCTGCCATAAACAAACTCTACAACAGAAGGAGGAAACTGATGCAGAATAAGGTGAAGTCTGAAGACTGGAAAAACACTGATGTTCTTCGTGTTTCACTGTTGCAGTCATCACATTTGGGTTATCTGCTTGCAGTAGCCCTCAGTTGTCCTGATTATCAAAGTCTTGGGTCCTGCGTCGGTTGCTGTCTCATCTTCCGTGGCATCAGGTAGTCAGGGGTATAAAGCATGCAGCCAATGCCATTAAATCAGTCTTTCTTGCCATGGGGTGTCCAAAGCAGAAGCAGTTCGCAAGTGCCGGTCGGCCGACTCCTGAAATTTTCATTTTTGAGTTTCAGAACCAAAGTCTTCAACTAAAGCTAAGTACCCCATTGGGGAAACTTTTTCTTGCTCTGAACTGATGTAAGTAAAAGCCAATAATTGTATTTCTTGTGGAAAGCAAATACCTCACAAAGATTTTTATTCGTTCTGTATTCCTTGCCTAGGCCCTGACCACGACGTACCTTACTGTTGGTTTTGTGCCTTATTTAAGCAACAAACTATTCATCGTCGGTTATATTTCCACTCCACTCCACTAACTACCTTGATTATAGCAAGCTCAGATGCTCATAAGCCTAGTACTTATTATACAGCAGGAACTTCTTATTTTAACATTTGTTAATGTCTGTTATGTACTTCACAGATAAAGATTCTAGTTGTCTACTGATGTTCTATGTTCTTCATCTGTAAATATGTTGTAAGTAATTGCTATGTAAATTGTTAATCGCTATGTAATCCAATGTAATCCAATGTAACTACTGTCTGTTTATTTTAACTGTGGAGCTTTTCTCCCCAGGCCTCCACTGAAAATGGACCTACGTCCAGTCGGACACTCCCGGTCAACAAATATAAATAAATAAATAAATATTTACGCTTCTAAATATTTTGGTACTCGGTTCAATTATCCAGATATGTCTTCGGTAAGCCATCCGACTACCGACATTCCGAAAAAACGCAAAGATAAAGACAGAGACAGGCTGCCTAGGTCCAAAGCTGCCAAATGACGCTTCTCCTAAGCCAGTTTCCAGTTCGCCGGTACTCAGTGAGACACTTTCACAGCCCCTGATACCCGCTACTTCAGATTTGCAGGCCTCTACTGAGACCCATTCGAAGTCCGGTATGCTGCGAGATGCTTCAACTGTGGAACCTGCGGATGTCTCTACCTTGGATGGGTCTGGAGCCGGTGTGCAGGCACCAGCTTCTGAGAGTTTATTCAGGCCTACTGACTTGCATATTATACCGACGCCATCTTCTTTTTCAAGGCCTAAAACTCGAACCATGCCTAGAAAACCGATGCCCAGACTGCATGGTCAGGCCTCTATGCCTAAAAAACAAATGATAAGAATGGCTGAAGACGTTATTACTTTAATCAGGGGAAGCCAACCTTCCCCCTCTAAGAGACCTAGAACTGAATTTGGATATGATACTTCTGACCAGGATTCTGAAATTTCTGTTTCCTCTGATGACCAGGATTTACCCTTATCTACCTATGAGGATTCTGATGCAGAGGACTCTATTCCCTCTGCTTCCCCCCCAGAGGATTTCTCTTTTGGTTTCACTGGGAAAGCCAGGATTACTCTGATTTTAAAAAGAGGCTTAGAGATTTCTTACTCCTGCCCCAACACAGGCCTTTAGCTATCCCTCCTGTACTAGACATTGTTGATGATACCTTTTCGGAATCTAGCTTGGCCCCTGACTCTTAACCTCCTGCTCCCAGAAAACCTGATGGATATTACAGGGATCCTGACTCTCACAATTTCCTTTTTAAATATCCTACTGTGGATCCTGAGACCATTTTACAGGGAACCAAGGGCATTAAGGCTACTACTGCCAAAAATCCTACCCCCTCTGATGGAGACTCCAGGGAGCTGGATAGATGGGGTAAGAAGGTATACACTTCTGCAACTTTGGCCATTCGGGCCTTAAACTGCCAGTTTCATATGTTAAAGTATCAGCAGCATATTATTGGATTGCTTAAACAGAAAATGATGTTGATTCCTGACTGTGCTGAAAATAAGGATTTACAGGATTTAATGCATTCAGCTGAACAGGTTGGAAAGCATACTTTGCAATGTGGTTTTGATTCACTAGAGGCATCTTGCAGGGCTGCTGTCACTGGGTCTGTACTTAAAAGGCATGCTTGGCTTAAGGAGCAATCTTTGTCAGATCATGTTAAAGCTAAATTGCTGGATGCTCCCTTAAATCAGGACTGCCTGTTTGGCAACAAAGCAGAAGAAGTTCTTAAAAAGATGGAGGAAAAAGCTAAATCTATGCAAACTGTTAAAGATTTCCTACAAATACAGCCTCCAAAATTTAGTAGGCATTGGCCTTCTAAGAAATGGTCTTTTCCTGCCTCTTCCAGGCCTTCTCAGTCCAAACCCAGGATCAGCAGAACACCCAAGCTTCAGTCCTAGGGTACATGCAGGACTAAGCAGTGGGGGGCTCCCACTTCCAAATCAGGGAGTAGTAAGACTCCCCTCTATGGTAAACTGTCTCAATGACTTAACTTTAAAACTTCCAAGCACTTCTCAACTGACTGCTCCTTTAGGGGGAAAGATTGCTCTGCAGGCAAAATACTGGGAAGTCATTACCCAGGACAAATGGGTTTTAAATATAGTTTTCCAAGGATACAGATTTCACTTCCACACGTTACCAACCCCAAACGGTTGGCCAGATCTACCCCCAGATCAGTGGGCAGAGGCTCAAATGCAAGTACTCTCTCTCTTAAGCATAAAGGCTATTCAAACTGTACCAGAAGAAGAAAAGGGACAAGGTTTCTACTCAAGACTTTACCTGGTACCCAGAAAAGACAACTCATGGCGTCCTATCCTGGACCTTTCTATCTTAGACACCTTTTTGTTGATTAAAAAATTCAAGATGCTAACTCTTCACCAGTTACTTCCTATGCTAGGCAAACATTCCTGGTTGGCAACACTGGATTTAAAGGAAGCCTACCTGCACATCCCAATCAGGGAATCTTGCAGAAGATACCTATGCCTCAAAGCAGGCTACGTGCACTATCAGATGTTCATCGTGTTTCACTGCTGCAGTCATTACACTTGGGTTATCCTGCCATCAGGTGGTCCCGCAGTTGGCCAGAGTTCCAAAGTCTTGGTCTGGCGTCGGTTGCTGTCACTTCTTCCCTGACGTCAGTGCGCCAGGGGTATATAAGATGCAGCCGACGCCATTTTCTTCAGTCTTTCTTGCCACGCGGTGCCCGAAGCAAAAGCAGTTCGCAAGTGCCGGTCGGCCGACTCCTGAGATTTTCAATTCGAATTTCAGAACCAAAGTCTTCAATAAAGCTAAGTACCCCGTTGGGGAAACTTTTTCTTGCCTCAGACCGATGTCAGTAAAAGTTAATAATTGTATTTCTTGTGGGAAGCAAATACCTCATAAGGATTTTCATTCCTACTGTATTCCATGCCTAGGCCCAGACCATGATGTCACTAGTTGTCGGTTTTGTGCTAGATTTAACAAACGCACTATTAAACGTCGGTTTGACTTTGCTCGCCATTACTTTGGCCGAAGGTTCAATTATACCATGCCGTCAGAAAAACCGACGACCGGAATACACAAAAAACGCAAAGACAAGGATAAGGACAGGCATCCGAGGCCCAAAACTGATTATGAAGCCTCTTCTAGGGCAGTCGCCGGTTCGCCGGTTCTCAGTGAGGCACTTTCGCAGCACCTGACACCCGCTGCCTCAGAGCCACAGGCCACATCCGACTCCCACGTGGAGATGTCTAGGCCTCTGGAAACTCAAGGTATTGGGCCTACAGAAACTAACCCCTCAGATGGGTCCAGAGCCGCTGAGCAGGCATCGGCTTCTGAGGGTGCTTTCAGACCTTCACAACTTACCATTAAATCTACAGCCAAGTCTAAAACTCCATTAAAGACAAAGAAGCAAGTACAGCATTCACCTGGACAGGCCTCCATGCCTAAAAAAAAACAGATGCTCAAAATGGCCGAAGACTTAATTACTCTGATCAGGAGTTCCCATCCCCCTCCAGATAAAAGGCCTAGGCAGGATACAGACTATGAGATTCCTCTGACCAGGTTTCCATTTCCTCTGATTCCACTTCAGACCAGGGATACTCTTTACCCCCCTATGAAGACTGTGATCTGAAGAATCAATTCCTTCAGCCTCTCCTCCTGAGGATTACTCTTTTGGGGAAACTTTACATACCATGAGGGAGCATTTCCACTGGGAGGGCCAGGATTACTCAGAATCCAAGAAAAGGCTCAGAGACTTCCTTTTATTGCCTCAGCACAGGCCCCTTGCTATTCCGCCAGTGTTAGATATTGTGGATGATGTGTTCTCTGAATCCAGTTTAAATCCTGATTGTTTGCCCCCTGCTCCAGTCAAGCCAGACAGGTACAACAGAGTCCCTGACTCTCAGAAATTTCTTTATAAAAACCCTGTTGCTGACCCAGAAACTATTTCCCAGGGTCCCAAAGGGGTAAAGGCTTCCATGGCTAAAAATCCAGTTCCCTGTGACAGGGATTCTAGAGCATTAGACAGATGGGGGAAGAAAGTTTACACTTCTGCAACTTTAGCAGTGAGGGCTTTAAATTGCCAGTTTCACATGCTTAAATACCAACAATATTTAATGTCTCTGTTAAAACAGAAAATGCTTACAAGTTCAGAACATCCTGACTATAAGGAAATGCAGGATTTATTGCATGCAGCTGAAAAAGTGGGAAAACATACTCTGCAATGCGGTTTTGATTCATTAGAGGCTTCTTGTAGGGCAGCAGTTACAGGATCTGTGATACGAAGGCATGCTTGGTTAAAAGAACAAGGTTTACCTGATCATGTTAAGGCAAAATTATTGGATGCTCCTTTACAGCAGGATATTTTATTTGGTGTTAAGGCAGAGGAAGTATTAAAGAAAATGGAGGATAAGGCAAAATCTATGTAAACAGTGAAGGATTTCTTACAGGTACAGCCACCTCGATTTAGCAGAAATTGGCCCTCCAAGAATTGGTCCTTTCCAGTGTCAGACAGACCACAAAGAGGCAGATACAGATGCCCAAGAGGCAGATCTCAGCCCCAAGGCTCTTACAGACCACGACAGTGGGGTGCTTCAACCCCAAAAGGAGGGGAAGACAAGTCACAACCTTATAGGAAACAGTCCCAATGACTTTCCCCTTCAAATGCCAAGCACTTACCTTTTGGAAGCTCCCTTAGGGGGAAAACTAGCATTTTTTTCACAAAATTGGCATATAATCACCCAAGACAAATGGGTTCTAAATATTGTGTCTTAAGGTTACAGGTTCCACTTTCACACTCTGCCAAGGCTAAAAGGAATGCCAGACCTGCCGCCAAATCAATGGGCAGAGGCACAAAAACAAATTTCAGCCCTCATGGACATGAGAGCTATTCAAAAAGTACCACAGCAGGAACAAGGACAAGGATTTTACTCAAGACTTTTCCTGGTCCCCAGAAAGGACAAAGCCTGGAGACCCATACTGGACCTTTCTACTCTAAATACTTACCTGGATGTTCCGAAATTCAAAATGTTGACTCTTCAGCAGCTTCTTCCCATGCTGGGCAAGAAGGCCTGGCTTGTTACTTTGGACCTCAAAGAGGCATACCTGCATGTCCCTATCAGACAAAATTGCAGAAGATACCTCAGATTCTTAGCTGGTTCAATGCATTACCAATTCTCTGCACTGCCCTTTGGCTTATCTACTGCGCCCAGGGTCTTCACAAAATGCCTGGCACCAGTAATTGCATTTTGCAGACAAAAAGGAATTCAAATATATCCATACTTGGACGACTGCCTTATTCAAGCAGAGAGCAAGGACATTCTTCTAAAGCATCTGGCGTTTGTAAAAAGACTACTAATTTGCCTAGGGTACACAGTAAATGAAAAGAAGTCAAAACTAGTGCACTCACAAGAGAATTCCTGGGTGCCAGCTTAAATACAACTGCCCAGATGGCTTATCTCACGCCAGACAAGCAAAGACAACTGACTCAGTACTTTCAATTGATGGCAACAAAAACCCAACTCCCTGCAAGAAAAATTCTGCAGGCCTTGGGGTTCTTGGCATCATGCATACTACTAATACCATATGCCAGACTGCATATGAGGAAATTACAGTGGTACCTGAAAAGTGTTTGGACTCAACACTGTCACAGTTTGGAAGCAGAAATACCACTTATTCCCTGCCTGCAACAGGAGATTCGATGGTGGGCACAGGCATGTCACCTCAACAAGGGACAGCCTTTCACTCTACCTACAGCCAGGCAGACACTAACAACAGATGCTTCAGATTACGCCTGGGGAGTGCACATGGCAGGCAAATGTATTCAGGGCAAGTGGGCTGCAGACCAAATGCATCTTCACATCAATCAAAAAGAGATACTAGCTGTACAAAATGCCCTAACAGCTTTCAAGGACCTTCTGCATCCAGAGCAACTATTACTAAAGACAGACAACACCACAGTTATGTGGTACATAAACAAGCAAGGGGGCACTCATTCTTATCCCCTCTGCAGACAAGCCATGACTTTGTGGAACATAGCTCTAACCTACCAAGTTCATCTGCAAGCACAGTTCCTGCCAGGAAAGAAAAATACTGTGGCAGACGACTTAAGCAGAAACATCATGGATCCTCACGAGTGGGAAATTAAATCCACAAGTATTCAGCATGATAACACAAAAATGGGGGACCCCAGACATAGATCTTTTTGCCTCCCCAATGAATTGCCAACTACGGAATTTCTGCACAAGGACTTACCACACACAAGCATGGAAAGTGGATGCTCTTTCGTTCAGTTGGAAAAGCCTAAAAGTTTATGCCTTCCCACCACTGCCTCTCCTTTCAAAGGTACTCCTAAAAGCCAGACAAGAAAAGCCAAAAATTATCCTGATTTCCCCAGACTGGCCACGCCAGCACTGGTACCCAATCTTAAAGAACTTAGCTCGAGGCCCACCATGGATTTTTACCTCAAATTCCATATTTTCTGACTCAACAAAACAATCAGATCCTGCACAGCCAGCTCAAAACCTTGAACCTGGCTGCATGGCAGATTCCTTAGTCAAGCAGACAACACCTCTCTCTAAAGCTGTTATGGATGTCATTTTGGAGGCCAGGAGGCCTAGCACCAGGAAATCCTTCTCAGAAAAATGGAAGAGATTCTGTGCCTGGAACCAGGCTCAAAGCTTTGACCCTTTGTCCCAAATATTCCTCAGATATTACAGTACTTAACTGAGATGCTGGGCAAAGGCCTATCCTTTTCATCCATTAAGATCCATGCCTCTGCCATCTCGGCTCATTACAACACAGATCCTCCTATTTTCTCTCATCCATTGCTAAAACAGTACCTCAGAGGGGCTAAAAACATAAGACCACCTCGGAGAGCACCAACACCAACCTGGGACCTCAATTTTGTCTTGGAAAAGCTAACTTTACCTCCTTTTGAGCCAGCCAATACAGCAGAATTAAAATATGTGTCATGGAAAACTGCTCTGCTTCTAGCAATAACCTCAGCGCGAAGAGTCAGACAGGATTTCTTTAAGAACAAACCCTTCATTTATGCCAAAGGTGGTCTCCAGTGTGGCCCTTAACCAAACTATTCACTTGCCAACTTTTTATCCAAATCCCCAGAATAAAGGGGAGAGACTTCTGCATTCATTGGATATGCACAGACAGCTACATTTCTACTTGGACAAAACAAAAGCTTTCAGGAAAACTGAGCAATTGTTTGTAGCATATGCTGCAGGATCACAGGGAAAGGCTATTTCAAAGCAGACCATTTCAAACTGGATAAGACACTGTATCCGTTTCTGCTACACACAGCATGGAAAAACTGTACCTAGCAACATTAGGCCACATTCCACCAGGGCAACAGCCACTTCAGCTACCTACCTTAGAGGAGTACCTACCAAAGATATCCTGGAAGCTGCAACTTGGAGTTCAGTGCACACCTTTACCAAACATTACCACTTGCCTCTTTATTCCAAATCCAGAGCTGGCTTTGCCACTGCAGTGCTGCAGGGCCTCATAGCCACCCCAAATCCTCTATAGAACCAGCCACCCTACCTCAGCTTTGGGATTCAACCCAAGTGTAATGACTGCAGCAGTGCAACACGATGAACATAGTACAGTTTTGTACCTACCATAAATGTAGATGTTCGAGTGTCTTCACTGCTGCAGTCCAGGTTACCCTCCCTCCATCCCCTCGTACTTAGCTGGGACTTACCTATACCTTCCTACCCTATACTACCTATGTGGTGTATTTGCTGGTAATTGAAAGTTTTGGTTTTACCTTTTATGTATGTTTTATTAGCAATATGTATTGCCTACCTGTTTGGGGGCACCTGACATCTGGGGCAAGAAAAACTGAAGAAAATGGCATTGGCTGCATCTTATATACTCCTGGCGCACTGATGTCAGGGAAGAAGTGACAGCAACCGACGCCAGACCAAGACTTTGGAACTCTGGCCGACTGCGGGACCGCCTGACGGCAGGATAACCCAAGTGTAATGACTGCAGCAGTGAAGACACTCAAACATCTACATTTATGGTAGGTACAAAACTGTACTTTCTCTGCACTGCCCTTTGGCTTATCTACTGCGCCCAGGGTATTCACAAAGTGCCTAGCTCCAGTCATTGCATTTTGCAGGCAAAGAAATATTCAAATATACCCATATCTGGACGATTGTCTAATTCAGGCAGAAAGCCGGGACATACTTTTGAATCATCTGGCATTTGTACAAAAGGTGGGGTACACCATAAACAAAAAGAAATCACATTTGGTACCCTGTCAACAAATTATATTCCTGGGAGCAAGCTTGAACACAACTTCCCAGATGGCTTTCCTCATGCCAGAGAAACAAATTCATTTGACAACTTAGTTCAAACTAATGGCCACAAAAACCCTGCTATCTGCAAGGCAAATACTGCAAGCCTTGGGGTTCATGGCCTCCTGCATTCTACTAATTCCATATGCAAGACTGCATATGAGGAAACTACAATGGTATCTAAAAAGCCTATGGTGTCAACATTCTCAGGATCTAGAAGCAATGATTCCTATCATACCTTGCCTACGGTTAGAGTTCCTTTGGTGGGCAGAGGCCTGCCACCAAAACAAAGGACTACCATTCATTCTACCCCCTGCTGCCCAAACCCTAACAACAGATGCATCAGACTATGCATGGGGGGCTCACCTGGCAGGGAAGTGCATTCAGGGCAAATGGAACCCAAGTCAAATGCACCTGCATATCAATCAAAAAGAAATGTTAGTTGTACAGAATGCTCTGACAGCCTTCAAGGACCACAGTCTTCCAGGACAATTAATGGTGAAGACGGATAACACCACTGTTATGTGGTACATAAACAAGCAGGGGGATACCCATTCTTACCCCCTCTGCAGACTAGCTATGGCTCTGTAGAACACAGTCTTGAGCTACCAAGTGCATCTACAGGCTCAATTCCTGCCAGGAAAACTAAATACACTGGCAGACGAACTAAGCAGAAATCTCATGGACCCGAACCAAAGACTTTCAACATGTTGAGAAACAAATGGGGGAGCCCAGATATAGACCTGTTTGCCTCCCCCCAGAACTACCAATTGGACAAATTCTGCACAAAGACTTCCCACAAACAAGCTTGGAAAGTGGATGCTCTGTCCTTCAGCTGGAAAAATCTATCAGTTTATGCCTTTCCTCCTCTCCAAAGTACTACCAAAGATCAAACAGGACAAACCAAGGACGATACTGATTGCACCAGACTGGCCACGCCAATACTGGTACCCCCTGTTACACAGGTTGTCACTGTTGGCTCCATGGCATCTGCCTCAGACCCCTACCCTGCTGTCACAGCAGGAGAGCCAGATTCTGCACCCTCAGCTTCAAGCCCTGAACCTGGCAGCCTGGCTAATTACCTAATCTCTATCCGTTACCATCCCTCAGTAAACAAGTGTTGGATGTCATTTTGGAGGCAAGGAGGCCTAGTACTAGAAAATCTTATGCTGAAAAATGGAAAAGATTCTGTGCCTGGAACTTAACTCAAGGGATGGGCACAGCAGCAGCACCCAATTTACCTCAGATTCTGCAATACTTAACTGAGATGCTTCACAAGGGCCTTTCTTTTTCCTCCATCAAAATTCACACCTCAGCCATTTCAGCTCAATACAACACAGAACCACCCCTCTTCTCTTATCCACTGTTCAAGCAGTTCCCAGAGGGGCCAAAAACTCAAGACCACCCAGGAGACCCCCAACTCTAGCCTGGTACCTTAACTTTGTATTGAAAAAACTCATTCTTCCTCCTTTTGAGCCAGCTGCAAGTGCAGAGTTAAAATTACTTTCTTGGAAAATAACCTTCCTTTTAGCAATGACTTCAGCAAGAAGGGTATCTGAATTACAAGCCCTTATGGCAGTGGAGCCTTTCATCATCTTTCATGCAGACAGGGTGTCCCTCATACCCAAGGTGGTATCCAGTGTGGCTCGTAGTCAGTCCATTCATTTGCCAACCTTCTTTTCTAATCCACAGAACAAAGGGGAATGGATACTGCACTCCTTAGATGTGCACAGACAACTTAGATTTTACTTGGACAGGACTAAACCTCAAAGGAAATCTGAACAACTGCTGGTAGCATTTGCTGCAGGGGCAGCGTGGAAGGCTATTTCAAAGCAAACTGTTTCTAAATGGATAGGCCACTGCATTAATTTCTGCTATAAGCACCATGGAAAACCTATCCCACAAGGGATTAGACCCCATTCAACCAGGGCTGCATCTACCTCTACAGCCTTTCTGAGAGGTGTTCCTACCAGGGACATCTTAGAAGCTGCTACCTGGAGTTCTGTACATACTTTCACCAAGCATTACCATTTACCAATTTTCTCTAAATCCAGAGCTGGCTTTGCCACTGCAGTCTTGCAGGGCCTTATAGCTGGTCCTAATGCTATCTAAATTCCTCCTCCCATCCTTAGCTTTGGGAATCTACCCAAATGTGATGACTGCAAGAGTGAAACATGAAGAACATAGTACAGTTGTGTGCATTTACCATAAATGTAGATGTTCGAGTGTATTCACTGTTGCAGTCCTGGTTACCCTCCAGCCCCCTGACTTCTTTTGGCTATACCTCTACTCTCCTTTGCTATGCTTTAAAGCTTTTTGTTGTATTTGCTTTTTTGTTAGAGGTATAATCTTGTATATTTATATATTTAATTGCTTCCCATTAGGGGGGCACCTGACATCTGGGGCCAGAAAAACTGATGTAATGGTGTCGGCTGCATGCTTTATAACCCTGACTACCTGACATCACGGAAGATGAGACAGCAACCGATGCAGGACCCAAGACTTTGATAATCAGGCGGATCGAGGGCTACTGCAAGCAGATAACCCAAATGTGATGACTGCAACAGTGAATACACTCAAACATCTACATTTATGGCAAGTGTACACAACTGTACTTTATCAGCCTCAACAAAAAGGTTGAGATCCCTCATCAAATCCTCTAAAGCTAGCTATGAAAACAGAATTGCAGCACATAGTAAAACAATCACAAGGCCTTCTATAGTTATCTAAAGAATCTCCACGGCAATACCCAGATTTGCTCTGAGCTACAGCACAATGTTACCTCCTATACCGAGTCAACACAACAGATATTGCCAATATACTGGCCGACGGATTCAGTGAGAACTTTACCCCCCCCCCCCAAAGGATCAATCACAATACCAGAAGATTGCCAGGCACCCAGTATTACTGCTGCACAACAGCACTGTCCAAGGCCAAGAATACAGCTTCTACAGGACCTGACAATATCCCTGGCTGTGTTCTACATGAACTACAGAGTGAACTGGCACCCCACCTGTGTGCCCTGTTCAATCACAGCCTCACCTCAGGCTTTGTCCCTACCAAAAAGTGCACTGCTACAGTCATCCCTCTCCACAAAGGAGGAGCGACTACAGAGCCTGGGAACTATTGCCCCATCAGCCTGACAAGTCTGATATGCAAAGCTATGGAACGCATCATCATAGACCTAATAAGCAAGGATGTAGGGAATCTACAAACTTTGGATCCCACACAGTTTGGTTTTGTGAAGGACAGATCATGCCTGCTCAGCTTGGTCGACTTCTTTGAGTCAGTCACCAGAGCTGTGAATGAAGGCAAGGTGGTTCATACAGCCTACCTTGATGGGTCCAAGGCCTTTGATACCATTCCCCACTCAGGAATCATAGAAAAACTCACTAAGCTAGGCATCAACCCCTATATCACTAGGCGGGTTGCAAACTGGCTCACAGATAGAACCCACAGTATGAAAGTAGTTGACTCCAAGTCAGACTGTCACGAGTGAAGTCCCACAGGGATCGGTCCTGGGTCCTCTCCTGTTTGGTACCTACTTCTCAGAAGTCCAGGCCAACAAGAAGGGAATCTGGCTGACAAAGTTCGCAGACTATTGCAAGTTGGGATCCATTATTAACTCCCGAAGTGATGTTGACATCCTACAGAAAGGCCTCACTGAAACCAATGACTAAGTGCCAAAAAATGTGTCGTCATCCCGTTTGGGAAAAACCCAGTTCCCATGAATTACCACATCGACGGTAATCCACTGAACACAGAAGGCATTATAAGAGACCTGGGAACACAGGTTGACAGCAGCCTCTCTTTTGACCACCACATTGCCACTGTGGTCAGAAAGCCCTTCTATGTGGCACATCCCATTACTAAGTGTTTTGCATCCAGGAAGAAGGAGGTCATTGTCTCCCTCTACTCTTCCCTCATTAGGCCAGTCATTGAGTACAATGCCCCATTTGACATGTAGCTCACTAGACACCTGCAACAACTGGAGAGGCTGCAAAAGTACCTCACAAAGAGGATCCTAGGCTTAAACACTTGTCCTATATGGACAGACTAAAAAAACTCCAACTATTCGCTGTCTCATATCTCCTACTTAGAGGTGAACTCTGCTTGACTTACAAAGCCATGTCTGACCCAGCTCTGTTAGAAATGCTACATCTAAAGAAATCCCAATCCCTCCGCACCACATGCTCCCGAGACCTCAACCTCATTACCACAATCAACAAAACATGCTAGATGGACAGATTCTTAACCCAGAGTCTGCCCATGCTATGGAATAGACTTCCCATACATGTCAAACAGAGCACCTCACTGGTCCTCTTCATGAGAAATCTTGATGAGTGGATGGGAAATAGAAAATTCACCCTGGGGATCACTCCAGTTGCTTTACTCCACAGAGGCACTGGGAATTAAGGTCGTGTGGCACAATGCCAGGGTAATCATATGGGCTAGGCTTGTAAAGGCTGCAGGGCCATTAAACTAGTACACACCTATGAACCTATGAACAATTCAGTAGTGAGGTCAAAAACCGAAGCATGAAATTAATTTAATTCACAGGAACATGCAATCTTCCAGAATTCTTGAAAAGGACTCACCTAAGCTAAAATAGATAGAATTTTGAAGTAAAAGGACTCAGTAATACTCTGCTTCGCCTCAAGATTTCATTATACATTCAGTATTGCTTTAATGTGAGCCGATGAAGTATTAAAAGAGTTAAATGAGTTATATTTTGTCTTTTACTTGACTTTTTACACAACACCAAAACTTTATTCAGTAAACAAGTTAAAAACAACGAGTTAAGAACAAGATATAGCAGATTTTGGGAAAATGACTATGGATCTTCAAAAGTTGTTAGAAAAGCAAAACAAAAGTACATTCCAATATTCTTGAAAGATTGGTAAATACTAAGTCTTTGAAACAATTACAAGTCTTATGTTCATAGATGTAAAGTGTCATCCTGTATAGGGCTAGATTTCCATGTTGTAGAAATAATCGTGACAAAAAACAGAACAACAGTTCTCAACCACAGAGCTTCACCCTTTGGAAATGGGTATACTGGATCCTGCAAACCTAGTAACAAAGAGTTAAGGGAAGATAAGGATGGTAGGTGTTTTCTTAATGCCCACCTTGCTGTATCTTCAAGTGTTCTATACATCTGCACATCTCAAGCATGATCATATCATATGATCATAGTCTGCCTCCACAGCTTGACATCTCCAACAATTGCTCCCACTATTTGTTTTTGCCGGAGGTGGATTAAATTAATCTTAGTAAAAGCAATAGCTGGGACTATTAAAGACTATGTGTATGCAGTCCCTTTAACCACCCATTGAGGCTTTGTAATTTGCTTACACAGCATCAGTGTCCACTTTTATTTCAAAGGTTTAAAGAATGTTTGCACTCTAATTTCGTGAGCATAATAGGCAGCTTTTTAGGAAAAGTACTATCCTTAAAGAAACTCCTTAGATAAAATTCACCATTATAAGCTGGAGTTCTTTTAACCTCCTCACATTTCTTCAGATATAATGATGTCTTCTGCATATATTGCCATAGCTGTAGATTTAAGCCTAATAGATGCTTCTTACACTATCGAAAGGTGGGGAAATTTTGAATAAACAACAACAGTCCAGTAGGTTATGCTCTAACCAATCCAGAAACACCAATGGATGGGTATAGAATCTGTAGAATACTCTACTGAGTGCCAGATCCTGAGCCAATTTCTTACCATTGTTCAGTCCCAGGCCATTTTTCTTTAGGTCCTTCTGAATCTCTCTCTTTCATCCACCTGGACTCACGGATGCCCTTCAGAATTTTGAACTACTGAAATCCCGAATTTCAGTAGCCTGAGACCAGAAGGGTGAAAGTCAGAATACCGAAACCCCAAAAGTGCGAAATTCAAAATCACGAATTTCGGTGATTTTGAATTAGCTGTTCTGGTGTTGCAGTATGTGAGTGGGTGGTTGGAGATGTAGGTAAGTGATTGGGTTGGGTAGGGGCTTTAGTGTGTGTCTGTGTGTTTTGTTAGTATGATGTGTATGTGCGAGGGGAATATAGCTTGTGTGGTGGTGTTGTTTTTGTGTTTGTCTGTGTAGTGCGACCTTGAAGTTAGTATATTTAAGTGGGGGGGTGTAGGGGCTGCAGCCCCCCACATGGGGGATGCAGGGGTATGTAGGGTAGGTGTTTGTGTATGTGAAGGGAGGTGTATGTTTGTGTTTGTGTCTGCTGTATGTTTAGTGTAGAAGTCGCAATTTTAAGTTTCGCTCTTCTGGGGTTTCGTGTTTATGGATTTTCGGCTTCATGGTCTCGAGATACTGAAATTCGAGATTTCAGTATTTTGAGATTATGAAGTGATCCGGACTCACGCCTAGTTTTCATCCATGTAATCAACATGCTGAAATCTACAACATAAAACGTCTAACTCTGGATAAAGCCAACTTAGTTTGGGATTGGTTCTTACGAACCAAAATGCAGTCACTGTGGTGGTTCTGGTGTATCCACCCAAATCCTGAAGTCACACACTTCCCTCCATAACTTTTACAAATAGTCGTTTCATAGATATTCAAGAAACATTGGGATCCCAATGAAGTAAAGCCCCCATATGCAGTATCTTCTCAGGGCAGGTTGTCCTATAATGATATGGCAGATGTCTTGCCAGAAATATAAATTTGGGAAGGCAACTTTTGTCAGAAATGGGAGAAAATGGTCTACCATTTAAATAGAGAGGTTTGTATGTTGGCTACTAGAGGGGTAAAATTTAAGCCCAACATTTAAAGAGATCAAAAGCAAGATGGATCTGCCTAGCGACCCATACAACAGGGTCTTCCCTTTTTCATTCAATGAGAAGTTTCCATATCTATCAAACAAAATCAAAACCTTTGGCAGAGTGTTCATGGGGTTTGGCAGTCATATTACCCTGCCATCTGAAAACCAGTATGAGGAGATGGTCAAGGATTGGGAGGGTGGCTTAATGGCTAAGGTGTTTGCCTTACAAACACAAGGTGCAGGGTTTGAGTCTCACAAGGGATAATTGGCTAGGCTTAAAATGGCTCGCAAGGGCAGTTAGCTTAGTACTAAACTATGAACCTATGAACCTATGAACCTATAAGAAAGGATTCACTTGACTTGCCCAGTTAGAATGATTTTGCCTTAATTTAGCAGTTGTTGTCTCTATAGCTAAATTAAAAAAAGAGGGGGAAAGCAGGCTGCCCTGTGTGATGCCTGTGTAAAAGCAAATGGAGATAATGTAATCCCATTCATCACCACACATAAACTCTTACATTTCTTTAAAAATTCCCATTTAAAACCATAAGTGTGCAAGGCCTGTCATAAAGTATCCTAGCTTAGAGTATTGAAAGCTTTATGTAGCTCCACAAAGAGAGCAGCTTTGAGGGAAACCTTAATTCTTGTCTTGCATAACTGGACCAAATTTAGACTTATATGCACTCGATCTGGAACCCTTTGATTGTTTTTACCAAAACCTCATTGCACAGGATGTATTAAAGATGGGAGAATAACTTCAAATCTTTTGGCCAAAATTTTTGAAGGTATTTTAAGTTCCATCTGCAGCAATATAATTGGATGGAAATTTTATGGAGAGAGGATAGGTTTGTTTGTCCTGGGAAGGAGAATTATAGAACTAAGCCTACTATCCTTCAGAATGAAGCCCACTTACTTAGCAAACTGAAATAATTCATGCAGAGGTTGTTGCAAAGATCTTTAAAAGCCTTGTAAGGTGACAGCCCAAGAGTTATATGTTTCTAATAAGGCAGGTATTCTTTCACCAAAAGAAGAAGGATCTCTTTCAAAAGTGATTGTATAGAATCAAACTCTTCCTAATTTGTTGTTTGATAGAAACACTTAAAAAACATTCAGTTATATCATTAATTTTTGTATACATCCATATAAATTATATCTGCTTCATCTGTGAGAGATGGAATAAATATTTTTCTCTGCCTTTCTATCAGATGGTGTGCAGCTTTTGGGGACAAAATATTTTTTGCCCAGTGAAAGTACCTCTTTCTCTCCCATTTCTTGTGAAGATGGTAAAACTGCGAAGCTTTACATTCTTTTTTTAAGTATTGAATTTGTGCACTTAACCATCTCCTATTCTTAGTTGAACCCTTGAAGGCATCCTCTAAGTTGGAAATATGGAATTCTAACTCATCAGTTTTCTTTCCCACTAATAATTTATTCTGTTTTTCCTTGGAATCTGACCTTAGCCTTTATATAACTCACTGAAATGCCCCTCTTTAGTAAGCATATCCCTGCTAGCTCTTGCTTCTACCTTCCAGAATTTTCCAGTAGCCTCCCTTAAATAACTCCATGAGTCAGTTATCTCTAACAAAAGAATATCATGTTTCCAATGGGTCTTTGGGGCTGCTATCTCTAAGCAAAATATGTTAATCTTAACATAACTGCAATAAGAGAGGACAGATTAATTATATTCTCCTCCCACTATCCTACTCAATATTTGTACGCTAATCAAAATATATTCAAGCCTACTTGTCATACCATACATGTGGGCAAGAAATGTATTGTCTCTTTCTTAGTGTGGGGTGCCATCCAAATATCAGTGAGGTTCTGAAATGCCTGTGTAACTGTAGGTTGCCTTTTTCTTCCACAAGAAAGCCTATCCAGAAGAGGATTTAAAACTGCATTTAAGTCTCCCCATACAGTTCCACAACCACTGTACTGCCTAAATCAAATAATACTCTTTTAGAGTTAAGTAGAGATTGGCAATTATCATCATTTGACCCATAATAGCAGCCTAAAATCCACAATTCTTTCCATGCTTACACCTTTAATAGGAGTCTGTTACCCTGTGAATCCTGTGAAATAGAACATATAGTCCAATGAAATGTGTTATGGACAAGAAGCAAGATCCCCCCCCCCCGTTTTGCTTTATTACAGCAGTTGGATGCTCCCCACCTCTCCATTTTTTATGAAAAGATTCACAACATTTTCATTTTAAGTTTGGTTTCCTGTATGAAGACAGCATGCACCCCTAACTTTGTCCATGTATTAATATAGGCTTGTTGCTTGATTGTAGTAGACACGCTTCTGGCATTTCATGATGGACAAGTAATTACATTCCCATTAAATGAAACTTGCAAGAGGCTGGCATTGTATTCAAATGACATGGCTGAATTGTGAGACCTTTCATTTAGCATAAGCAGATTTCTCACAATTACGTTTTAAAATGAAGTGATTTATAGACAGAATAACCAAACTTCTTTTTAACACTAAGACCACTGTATCAGGAGCTCCAAGCAAGAGTGCACTAAACAGTTGTGGGTAAGAGCAATATAACTGCAACTCAGTACTTTGGGACCCTTTTCTTGCCAAAGCCCTGGCTTAGGATTTATCATCAAAGTGTAAAATATTGCCACACTGATACATAAACAAATCTGATTCTGAGACCAAACACGTAAACTGGTAGACTCACAATATCTCCTAAATACCATTTACACCCCGTGATCACAGTGCCTGTACAGCTTTCCCTGGTAGTGAATTAATTAAACATTATTCAGCAGCAGTCACACGTATTACACATTAATAACAGAGGAAAGTCACATACAACAATATGATATTCCAATGATCAAAACTACTAACCTTGTTGCCTTCAAGCCCACCTATGTATCGGGACAGCAAACTTCCAACAGGCTCTTAATAAACAAAAAAAATGAGGTAACGATAAACATGCAGTATAATTACAGCACTACAATGCAGAAAAAATACTGACAAGAATCTAGCAGTAATATAAGTTAAACCAGTTGACATGATTTCCATGTGCAAGGCAATACCCCAGTCACAAGCAGAGCGTCCACATCAATGAAATGCACTAAAGTACATTCTGTCTCAGAAAAATCGATAAATAATAAATAGATAAGACTTATAACAACCCCTGATTCAGTGGGGGGTGGGGGTGGCCATTTGTAACTGTTGCCACCATATGAATGGCTGATCCAGGTGATGCTTATTTTCTGGTGTAGGGTCTGGTGATGCAAAACCTCCTTTTACCTTTTCTCCTCTTGTCTTCAAACAGTGGGTCAAACCTATTAGTAGTCAGTGTAGATGACTGAAAAGATAGGGTCTCCTTTTAAAACACTGCCATCATTGTGCATGTCTTTACATGAACCCCCTCCCCAGTTTAACAGTCTTTCTTTTTCTTTTATGGGAATCATGGTCTGGTTCCAGCTTTAGAAAGAAACAGAATTCCAAGAATACTGTAACAAATTATTCTGAACTTAAAAGAGAAATTTGAAGAAACTAAACAGAAACATAAAGAATTTTATATGTAAGAAGCACTCAGTCTAAACTGCATTTGAACTACCAAACAGAAGTATAAAGAAATGTATATGTGTATAGATACCCTCAGTTTAGACTGTGTTAAATCTAATTCTAACATTTCTAACATTTGACTAATAGCAGGTTCCTTTATTACCCTTAAGAATCTGTGCTGTTCAACATATGGATGCTTCTTTCAACATTCCTCATTTCTAGTTGTATCCAGAATTATAGTTTACAGACCTGGTATTTGACCATGCACCAAAGCTTAGCCTTAAATAAAATGCATTATACAGTCTATACTATCTGTGACTCTATGACTTTTTGTAGTGCTGCATAACTGGAAACTGGTACTTCTGGTAGAATTTAACTGGCTTTTAGTAAAACATGCTGGTATATTGGTATATCCTCACAATGAATTGTACCATTTTTAAGGCAAGAAATTACAAATGTGGGCTCTCTATCTAGTGCTTCAGAGTCCCAAACAGAAATGTTTATAATGCATATAGCCTGTTTTCTGTGTTACATACATTGATCATGTGAAAAAGAAGGCAAACAATAGGTTTCATAGGCCCAGAAGAAGCTATTTTTTTTTGTCATCAGCTGCTCCAGATGTCCAGTAGACAGGAGACATTTGAATCAGATGAAAGAACACTTGTTTGCAAAGCTAAATCACCAGTACTCTTCCACATTGCAACAATCATGTATGTTCAGTAGCAGCCGTGCCACAACACACCATGCTTTCTTATAGGACATCATTAGGGACACTCACGTCTAGTCATAGAGAACATTGTATTTAGTTTGATGCCATTTTTGAGAGTACATATTTGATTATAGAAAGGACTTTTGTGTAGTGTACAGGTGGATTTCTTTGTTTTATTGTTTGCTTGTTTAAATTGCGTTTAGTCAGGCAGAGCACTGATAACAAGTGACCAATCTCAGTCTCAGTCAGGGAATACAAAGAAAGTCAGAATTGCATGTACTGAGATAAAAAGTGTATAATGAAACTGCATTTGTAAAATAACATTTAAAGCTAAAAAAATGTCAAGAACATTTATACCTGTATTATACATTATTTTCAAAAATTCAAGACAGATTTCCTTTAGAAAGTGAGGTATCTGTGATTACAGCAGTGTGTTTTATCTAAGTAGGGGTGATAAGATATGATAGCTGAGTGGGACGAAGGATGTTATGAGTATTTGGAAGATGAAGTTATGTTAAGCAATAGATTATGTGGGTGAGAAGTGAGGCTTGGTACAGTAGAACGTGTCATATGAGGGGCAGCAAAAGTGTTAGTAGTAGGAGGAGAAAGGGATGTAGCCCAGCTTAGGTGATCTGGATGGATAGGAGGAATGACATTTGGCTGATTAGAGGAGGTAGGCCTTTAATTGACTCCTAAGTTTAGGTAAGATGAGGTATCTGCTATTTCTGGGGGAATAATTTACCAGAATTTTGGACAAGGTATAGGGTTGCAGTGTGGGGAGAAAGTGATCCAGTTGTCTAATTAGTTTAGCTGCTAGGACAGAGAAGGTCTGGTTGACCAGCAGTTTGAATAGTTATGATCCAAAGAGAAGGTCAGCCTTTTATTAAACAAAGGACCATTTGGGTTTTTTCAGCCTTTTACAGTGGTGTTCATTTTTAGGGGACAGGATAATCTAGAAATGTTATTGGTTATTGTTTGAACATATGTGGAGTTTGTTTTTGATGCTGAGGCTATGAACTTAGTGTGAAGGGACTTGGCGATACCTTTGCTGGGAAAGTGCAGATGGCTTTCAATTCTTGTGTGTTAATGTGTGTAGATTTTGTATTTTACACACTCGGAGAAGAAATGTAACTTTTGATAAACATTAGTCATACCCCTTGTAAATTTAATTGTATGCTGTGGCAGTAAACATAATAGTATTTATTTATTCTTATAAATTCACTCATTGTTTAGTTTATATAGTGCCAGATAATATTTCATATGTTGACTCGTATACTGATGTGAAAAAATAAGCAGACATTCGTATTTTATTGTACTAAATGTAAAATACTGTGAAATGTTCGCACTGTGCTATGAGAGTCTGTCAAATGACAGTCCAAATGTAAAATCATTGAAGACAAATCAGTAACATGTGATCAACCATTTAGATGATCAACAGGGTTCTGCTAATTTGGTCTTTGAACATGTGTGAGCTGATTGCAGGAAGGTCATCATCTGGACAGCCATTAAGGGATTGTCATTTCCCCACAATTGCCGACAAAGTTCCAAGGGGATCTGAATCTTCATGTATTGTTTGCCCCATTGACTCCCCCCCCCCCCCAAAAAAAAGATACATGCTTCTAACAAAGTCCAGAAAGTGTAGGATTTTTGCTTGGAAGTGTTTCCATAGTGCCAGGTGATATTTGCATCCAAAACATGTACATATTTTTACCCGTTATAAGTCCTGATATTAGGCAAGTCAAAGGGGCTCCACTTGTTTGAATAAGTACTGCTGATTTCATGTATGTGCTGTGATACATAGTACTATTTTGTAAGTCATATATGTCACTGAGATTCAGGGCTATATAAGTACAACAGAAAATCATTATTTTTTTATTATTTTGCAGAAACAATATGATAGCGTGAAATGAGTTAATGTTCTAAATATAGGTTCTCCTTTTCCTCCTACTAAAGTCTTTCATTAGGAGTATCATCTGTAATACTATGCATTTCTATTTTTTCCTTGAGACTGCTGAAGACACTGTTGATGTTGTAAAGTTGATTACATATAGAGTATTAAAATACAAGAGACTTTATTAGAAGACTTAAATTTGTCTCTGAGAATTTCAAGGATTTTTTCCTGTAACCAATTTACAGCAGTTCTATAATTTCAGATAACGTAATTTTAGTTTTTGTGATTCTGGAATTTTTTGCTGAACTTGTGCCAGACACAGTGTAAGTTGAAAGTGTAAGGAATGTACAAACTAGGACTGCTAATTTTATTTATTTATTTATTTTACATTTGTTTACCGGGATAGTCCGACTGGACACAGGTCCATTTTCAGTGCATGCCTGGGGAGAAAAGCTCCGTACAAATTACAATACAGTTAAATGTTTTTATTATCATTATCAGTATTATCATAAGTTAAATGCTTTAATACATAGGTTATTCTAAAAAGACAAGTATTTGTTTGTTCCTGTATGTAGTAAAGAAACATTCAGTTACTACAATGTGTCTTGTTTGCATCTATCCATGTCAAGTAACTGCAACAGAGTTTTGTGGCCTCATGTTCACCTGTGGCCTTTCCTATACGTCTACAAAGTTTAGGTAAAGTAAAAAAACATGTTCAAATCCCAAGCCCAAATTAATATAACATCTACAGAAGTATTTAAGTGAGGAAAGAATTACCTGAATTCCTAGGCAGTAACATAAACATTTAGACCATGATAGTGGTGCATTTGTTACTAATGTAAGTTACCATCATCTGTGTATTCTGAACTGCTGAATTTGTAATGCACCTTCTTGTTCCTCATAGATGTGATGCTATGACAACTTTAATAAGCTTGTTTGCCTTTTTTTTTTGTATCTTCACTTGTCTCAGTTAAGTTTACTGCAAGCAAATTATGTCATGTCTAAGCTGTTTAAAATATTTAGGTTTATCAGGCTCATGGACCAAATTGACAAGCTTAAAGCCAACTGGAATTCAAAAAGTGCTATTATCATAAGCCATGCTGATATTTTATACTTGAGTTTATATGAACTGATGCTGTGAAACAAAAGAACATTGATAATAAAGTTCTCAACAAAAAATAATCAACATGAAAACTCATTGCGTCCACAAATCACTGAGACATTTCTCAGTGAAAGTAATATATGTAATAAAACCTAAAGGCAAATGACAGACAGGTATTTACATTGGGATTCTCCCCCAACATCCTTGGGTTTACATATACTAATTCCATGGTTGCATAACTTGTGTAAAAAAGAAGAGTCATGCACATTGAATCAATAGTTTACAAACTGCACTAGCAGTGATTCACAACACAAAAGTAAAAGTAAAGAATCCTGTGCATACTAACATTAAAAAAGGAAACCGAAACAAAACTTTGCCCCTCCCATCTTACTTACATTAACTCCATGACTGCACATCCATGGAGACAAGAAAAATGAAAAAATCCACCAGTACAGATTCCCATTACAAATCTGTAAATCCACAAATTGCATTCAAATGCTGGTCACTTAAATATATCTCAGTAATCATATCATTATATCTAAGTCAAGTTTCCCCGAGTGTGCAAATCACAGTACTCATTCACCTACACAGGCATGTGCACGCACCTGCATGCATATGTGTGTGTGTGTGTGTGTGTGTGTGTGTGTGTGTGTGTGTGTGTGTGTGTGTATATATATATATATATATATATATATATATATATATGTATATATATGTCCACATACAGAAACTTGTGTACACTAACACACACACAAATATATAAGGTAGATAGGTGTGTGTGTGTGTGTGTGTGTGTGTGTATATATATATATATATATATATATATATATATATATATACACACACACACACACATATAGTTTATTTATGTATTTATTTTACATTTGTTGACTGGGATTGTCCGACTGAGCTGAAGAGCCCTTTTTCAGCAGTGGCCCGGGCAGAAAACTCCAACATATTATACAATTTTCATTATAAATTAGCACTAAACAGCAATGTTGCAGGATTATTACAAGGCATTAAGTAGCAATACAGTGTTATACAGTATCAGTAATCAGGAGTATAGCAAAACTATTTCAAGATGTGTAAAAAGAAATATGTCATTAAGATGAATATAGTTTTTGGGGTAAGTGGTTAGAAACACCCAGTTTTATCATAATGTAGTTGCATGAAGGCAAGACAATTACAATCGAATGTTTCTCTGAGGCGACTTGCTTAATAGATTTTAGAAGACAGTAGAAAGAGTAGTCAAGGAAAATTAGAGAGAGCTAGTGAGAAGAGTGAGTTAAGGGAAGAAAGTAGATTAAGGTATGAGAAGTAGGGGATGTTAAGGAGGGAGAGTGCAGTGGCAGGACCAGTGACTTTTAAAGTGCTCTTTGGTGGCTGTGTTAAATTGTTTAGGATGTGTAAGGGTCCTGATTTCTAGTGGGAGCCTATTCCAGGCAATAGTGGGGTTATAGCTGTACATGTTGCGTCCAACTTTAGACTTGGGTTTGTAGATTTGTAGTAGGTCTTGGTTAGAGCTTTGGAGAGATCTGGAATGAGAATAATGGGAGATGAGAGGGGATAGTGCTGGGCAGTAGGAAGGCTGGTATAGGATAGAATGGATGATCTGGAGCTGAGAGAGAAGAAGCTGGTGGGGTAATTCAAGCCAGTGTAGGTGTTTTAGGGAGAGACAGTGATGGGATTTGTAGGTTTGTTGGGCAGCAAATCTAGCAACCTTCTTGTAGGTAGATTTGAGTTTGATCAGGAGTGCTGAGTTAAGATTTGTGAGAATTTGAGAATTGTACATTAGACTGGGTAGAAGGTAGGTGAGAGAGAGAGTAATCTTGGCTTCAGAGGTAAGGAATTTCTTGTTACGGTAAAGGAGTCCTAGTTTTGAATGAGTCTTTTTGATACAGTTATTAACTTGCAAGTCAAATTTAAACTGATCATCGATAGTTATGCCTAAGAGTTTAGTGCTGGATTCTGCCTGAATGGGAGTGTTATTAAGGGACTGTATGGAGAAGAAGGGTTTAATATTGTTGAACCTTTTAGGTAGGAAGAGTAACAGCTTTGTTTTTTTAGGGTTAAGGATGAGCTGGTTGTTGGAGAGCCATGTTTCAACTAAGTTAAAAGATGCCCGAGTAGCTGAGAAGAGCTTAGGGGGAGAGTTGGCTGTGGTGATGACTGTAGAGTCATCTGTGTATTGCACTAAAGATGACTGAGGACAGGAGGTGTAGAGGTGATTAGTAAAGATATTAAAAAGGAAAGGCCCTAGGATAGACCCTTGAGGTACACCCATTTTTACAGGGAGAGGAGGGGAGAGTGCAGTGTGCCATCTCACTGATTGAGATCTATCAGTGAGGTAGCTGGAGAACCATGCAACAGTATCAGAGGAGAAGTTGAGGTTATGCAGTTTGTGCAGCAGAAGAGAGTGTGAGACAGTGTCAAAAGCTTTTGAGAGGTCCAAGAATAGGCAAGAAATAAATTTATGGTCGTCCATGGCTGTAGAGACTGTGTTGAGGAAGGATAATAGAGCTGTAGAGGTGCTATGTGTGGGTCTGAAGCCGTGTTGAGTAGGTGTAAGCAGATTTTCCTGTATTAGATACTGCATAACTTGTTTATGAATACATTTTTCTAGTACTTTAGAGAGAGGATAGCGATAGGTCTAAAGTTGGAGATATTGGAGGAGTTACCTCCTTTGTGTATAGGTAGAGTGTAGCATTGTTTCCAGATGAAAGGGACTTTAGATTCAGAGATAGAGCGATTGATTAGGATAGATACAGGGAGAGCAAGAGAGTCAGCTGCTAGTAGAAGAAAAGTGGAAGGAATACTGTCAGCTGATGCTGAGCATGGTTTTAATTTAGAGAGTAGAGTTTTGATGTAGCTAGTAGGTACAGGTTTGTGGGCGAAGGTATTCAAGGAGATAGTATTAGGAGTAGGTTCAGAAAGGTTGGAGATGTTAGTAGTAGAGGAGTTTGGGTTAGAGTTGAGTAGCTTAGATACTGAATAGATAATACAGGTATTGAAGATAGTGTCATTTTCTTCAAATGTCTTGTCTGGGCATGGCTTGGTGGAACTAAGATTACCGGGATATAATATTTAGTTAATAGAGTTCCAGAATTTTTTAGGATTAGATTTTAGGGCTGTGGGAGGTTTGTTATAGAAGTCCTTTTTATCTTTGTTTATGTGTTTTTTGTCAGATTTCTGAGTTCTTTATATTTTTGTAAGTCTGCAGAGAGCTTAGTTTGGCACCATTTTTTCCATAGTTTGTCTCTAGTTATTATAAGGGTACGAGTGGCTTTTGAAAGCCATGGAGATATGGTGGACTTAATTCGGACTTTGCGAGGGGGAGCAAGTGAGTCTAAGGAGCAAGTGAGTCTAAGATGCTAAGGAAGGTGGAGTTGAAAACTAGGACTGCTTCTTCCAGTGGGAGTTGGGTAAGGAATTTCCAGTTTACTTTAGAGAGGAGTGCATTAAAGGTTTCTGGATGGAAGTTAGAGAGTTTGTGACAAGTGATAAATCTAGGAGGTTTTGAGAAGTGGGGAGTGAACTTAAGCACTTTTATAGGGGAATGATCACTCAGGGTGTTTGGTAGGGTTTCAGGGTTATGATATTTGGAAGGATTAGATGCAAGTACCCAGTCAATAAGAGTACTAGATGTGTGAGAGTTGTTTGTATGAGTAGGTTGGGAGATTAGCTGAGTAAAGCCATATAAATTAATATGAGTATTAGAGTTTGGATTACTGAGAGTTAACCAGTTAATTTTGACATCTGCAAGGAGGATAAACACAAAAAGTACCACAGAACATATATATAGATATGTATATGTGGTTTACCTTCATATGTGCGTGATGCACTTGGGCGATCCAACTAAGGTCGAAAGGAGGTTTCTAAAGTTGCACAATATCGAAAAAAATTGTCCGAATGTGCAATGAGCGAATGCACATTGGCATTCGCTCATTGCAGATTCGGCATTTTAGGTGCAGATTGTACTATAATGGGGGTCGGGAAATGAACCCACTGTAGTGCGATCTTGGAGTTAGTATATTAAAGTAGGGTGGGTGTTGGAGCACTGCCCCCCACATGGCAGGTGCAGGGCAGCTTGCCCCCCTGCATTACAATGTGTATTTGAAGTTTTAGCTTGAAAGTCAGCGAATCTGGTTTTCGATATGCTGATTTTCGAACTATGGTGACTTAAGTTTAAATTTCGCACTTTAGATTCGCACAAAAGCACAATTGTAATAGTTATTTTCGCTTATTCAAAGGTAAACAATATATGTACACATACAGAAACTTGTGTACACACTAACACACACACAAATATATAAGGTAGATAGATATATAAGTATATATATATATATATATATATATATATATATATATATATATATATATATATAGATGATATATATATATATATATATATATATATATATATGTATATGTCAAAACACAAAAAGTACCACAGAACTTTGCTTTACAAACATTATTTCTAACTAGTTTAAAGCTTTTGCCACCTAAAGATGTGACTTCATCAGCAACAGTAATTCTCATATTTAAATTGCTTAAGTACACATGACCAACATAAAAAAAATCAAACATAACAGGATCAAGATCATAATTAACAAGGTATGTATACTCATATCTGTACATACAAATGTAATGTCATAAGATATTAAGTAAAATATATTGTAAGATATAAAATTTGGAATATGAAATATAATATGCTTACAAAAATACAAAATATTAAATACCTTTTTGGTAATTGCAGTAATTAGAAATTGTTTATAACTTTGCCACTCTACTGACTAAATGGGCCTACTGAGTTTAAGCAACTGACCCAAATGTCAACTGTGAAAATGCTGACCATAAAAAGTCGAGAGCTTGAATGCAAAAATGCAGTTACTAGAAAATAGAAATTAAAATCTAAACCAACTGGAGTTGAAGTATTGAATATTATAAAAGAGATAAAATTGGATATGGGATCATTAGAAAAGGTAAGGAACAAATTACACAGAAATAAATGGAATTTGTGGGAACAATACATGGAGAATATGTACAGGAAGACAAGAATTAAACAATTTATAGGTGCATATGTTTATAGGTAAGTACTAGGCTAGTTGCCCTTGCGGAGCTTTCTAAGCCTCGCTAATTTTCTTTTTTTGTGCTTGAAATAACCTATCCCATTGTGTTAGAGATTGGACTTACCCATCCCACAGTCGGTAATTTTATTTTTCTCCAGTGGGAATAACTGGGATCCTACCATAGATAATTTGAGGGGACCCATGCATGAGATAAAGCATTTAGGAGCTGCCTCTCTCCAGTAGTAGCATTGGGGGAGGAGGGTCCTGGAGTAAATTTTCTGTCTTGTATCCATATATCTAAATTTACTTGAAAATGGACAGGAATGACCTTTGTTTTATGTGGATAGGGTGTCTGTTACACAGCAACAGTATCCTCTGCAAAATATTCCTGTCCCGACAAACCATTCTGTTGAAGTTGCAGAAAGGGTTTTGACCCTCAGACTCAGCATTTCTGATGCAGTTTTACTTGCTGATGTGCAATCAGTGCATCACTACTGGGTCAGAGGATGCTGTATGTCATCATGTCACCTCTTAGTAGTCTGTAAGATACTGGATATAGTGACAGAGCTTTGAATCTGCCCATGTTGGACATGTAGTTTAGACCTAGTATCCTTTTAGTAAGATATCTCTGTGGGCATTCCAGTTGTATGTGTCTGGAGCATTATATGCATGCAATCTTGAACTGAATGACAGTTGTTATAAATAAAGAAAACATCTATGTAATGTATAATGTATATGAATGGGAAAAAAATGAATATGGTCTGTTTTCTTTTCTGTTAATGTGTGTGTGTGTGTGTGTGTGTGTGTGTGTGTGTGTGTGTGTGTGTGTGTGTATGTGTGGTAATTTAATAAAGGTGGTTAAAAAAAGATACGTACCTCTGTCCTTGTCAGGGTTCCGCCATGATTTGGAGGCAGAATGTGTTTCAAGGGGCATACTCCCCAACCCTGCCCCCTCGTCATTCTTCTCTGTCACCTGATAGCTCCTCTGGTGCCTGAATTGCTAAGCAAACCTGGACTGCCTGGATTGTAGTCAAGGGTTTATCCCTCTATGTTCTAGAGTCAGCGTGTTTTTCCCTCCTATTACTAATATTTGTTTTTAATATTACAGTCCCTTTTCTGGTGCTGGTTCCCTACTGGAGCATTTTAGGCCAATCTATGCTTCAGATACTAGCAGAGCAGGCATTATACTACAGACCAGGCAGATGTTAATTCTAAGTATGCTGTAAGAGGGACAATGAAGTGACAATGTCTGAAACCTCACTGAACAGTTTTAGGCTTTCTAGGCCTGTATGTTTTTTTTCAATTAAATTTTTTGTGCCCTATGAACTTGTTTTAGGTGGCTTGACTGAAGGCTACAAAATGCAGCACTTTTTCAGTAACGGGCCAGATCAGTGAAATACAAAATGGTACTGTTCATGGAATGACTATATCTGTCTTTTAGAATTAAATGTAGAATATGATTCCTGAGTTTAACAGGTACACACTGGTCAATGTTTAAAGTATCTATCACTTCCATAGATATGACCAAGTAATTTTTTTATGATATGCTAATTAATTTCAAATAATAATTGAAATCCTCTTCACTAATTCTCATAATGCCTCATTTATTAACATTAAAGGTGTGGCCATTGGTACTACACCAGGTGTGTATATGTGGTAAACCATCTTGAGGAACATAGGCATCTTTTTTTTGAAGTAACTGTGTTACCTAGTTTATATTCATCAGCATATCTGGTGGTTATACATAGCCTTTCCCCCACTTTTGTATCTTAGAAAAATATTTAAAAATTAAGTAGCTCCAGTATGTAACTAAGTAGGACATTTGTTAGTAATTGCCAGTGAACTAGAGAGGTAACCCCTCTCATACTGACTTGTTGAGTTCTGTTGATTAACCAGTGATTTACCTCTTGAATTATATATGGATTGATATTTAATGTTTTTAATACTTATTTATTTTATTCCCTTATATGGATTAGGGTTGACTGCAGCAGCAATGTGAAGATGCAAGTCCTTCCTTAAGTGCTGTTGTTACCTTTTCAAAGAAGTCATTAGATTTAAAAAGTAAGATCTACTCTTAGCAAATCCTTCGATAGATGACAGCAGATGTTCTTCGTGTTTCACTGTTGCAGTCCTGACTTGTGGGATTTCCTGCCATGGAAGCCTTTGGCCGGCCCAGCTACCAGAATAAAAGTCTTCCCTCTTCCTGTTACCAGCGGACGCACTTGAATGATGTCACTGCACTGGGGTAAAAGTGGAGTCTGCCTGTGTCATTACCTCAGGTCTTTCTTGCCACTGGAGCCAGAAGCAGACAAAGAAGTATGCTCATCGGTAGGTCCGCACCAGAGTGAAAACTTGTAAAGTTAAGTACCCCATTGGGGAACTCTTTCCTTCTCTAAACTAATGTCAGAGAAAGTTAACAACTGTCTCCGTTTTGGTAAATAAATTCCACACCAGGATTTTCATACCCTCTGCGTTACCTGTTTAGACCCTTCCCATGATGTCCCCAGTTGTCTTTTCTGCTCCCAATTCAACTCCAGAACTATTCAGCATAGAGCGGACATTTTAGCTAAACTTGTTGGCGAGTCCCCTGAATTTCCACGTGGGATGGCATCTGTTCCGTATCCTGACATCGATCTGACTAAATGCAAATGGCCTAAGCTCAGGTCTTCTGAACACAACAGTTCACCATCAGATAGCCTGCCAGGACTGGTGATTGCGGAAGTAAGTGAGGCACCATCATAACCTCCTCCCGCAATCTAGGTAATGGAGAAGGCCTCTACCGAGACCTTTTCAGAGGCTGGTATGCCATCAAAACCCTCAACACCATCACCAGTCATTGATTGCCATTTGTTGGTCAGGTCTAAGACTGCTGAACAGGCGTTGGCTTCTGGCAAACACAGCACTACCATTATACCTCAGAGGTACTAAGGAGTACATGTTTCCTCTGCCCCCAGGCCAAAGCAAAAACCTACTCCAAGGAAATCTTCTCTTCTTTCCAGCCCTTGTAGCTCTCAGTTTCAGAAGAAATTAGTTAAATTGGCAGAGGACCTGCTTTCCCTGATAAGGGGCAGACACCCCACCCTGTCTACTTTTGGGAAAAGTGAGAAAAGACACTATCCCTGAGGTTCTTACTGACCCCTTTGAGACCTGGCAGAACTTGGACCAGGAAGGCTCAAATCTTGAAGATGACCCTTCCTTGTCCCCCTTTCAGGAGTTAACATGGGGGAAACCTTACCTTCAGCCTCCCCTCCTGAAGATCTATCCTTTCAGGTAACTTTACACTCCTGTGGGGAAATTTTACATTGGAAAGAACAAGATTATCCCCAACCCCAAAAAAAGAGTTAGGGAATTCCTCCACCACTCAGAACTCAAACCCCTGTTAGTCCACACCCCTCCATTTTGGAGGTGGTTAATGATGTGTTTCTAGAATCCTCATTAAGACCAGACTTCCTTCCCCCAGCACCCAGAAAATCTGACAGATTCTACAGGGTTATGGCTTCACATGAGCACCTTTTTAATAACCCTTCAGCAGATCCAGAGATTTTTGGTCCTGGACACCAGGGTTCTGGAACCAGTACACCCAGGAATCCTCTACCCAATGATATGCAGAGTCGAGCCCTCAAAAGATTTAGCAAGAAAGTATACACTTCTGCCACACTGTCTGTGAGGACATTGAACTGCCAATTCCACTTAATAAAACACCAAGAGTCACTGTTGGAACAGATGAAGCAAAAACTTTTGACCATTGAAAATAAAGCCTCATCTCAAGAATTAATGGACATTCACAGTTCCACTTCACAATAATCAACCTTTACTTGCACTGTTCATTTGATGCTTTACAGACTACCAGCAGGGCCACGGCCACTGGGTCTGTCATTAGGATGCAGACATGGCTAAGAGAGCAAGACCTCCTGGAGCATGTAAAGTCTGAGCTTTTTAGAGGTTTCCTTGGATAAGGAGACACTCTTTGGCCCTAAACAGTAGCTATTCTCAAAGAGGTGGAGGGCAGGGGTAAGCCAAGGCAGACAGCAAAATCCCTTGTGCAGGTACAGCCCCCATGTTTCGGCAGAAACTACCCCACCAAGCTCTCTACCTTACCTTCCTGACCCAATACAGGCCAAAGGAAGGGCCACGCTCAGCACCAGGGACTTAGCCAAGACCACTCATTTTCCCCATCAGCAGGGACTTCCTCTACTCAGGTCCCTGGGAGGGAGCAGTAGTGATCCTTTAATGGCATGTACCCTTCTCATACCTGCCCCCCTCCCCCAGAAGAGAGAGAATGTCACTTTTCAAAAAATCTGTCCCCTTCTTTTAGTCATAGGACTTTGCTCTATCCTTTGCAGGGGTTTTCAACGTTCACCTTTGTTAATGTATGTCTTACCCTAAGGTTTTTGTAGGGACTCCAGTTCTCAAAGCACACTTCTTGCTGGTTCCCAGTAAGGGATCTAGCTGAGGATTAGTGCACCCTTAACAGGCTCCAAATTTTGACTATGTGCATCTTGTCCTTTTTGACTACTTCAGTGATCCCCATGCAGTAACATAGCACTTAGCCACTAGCAAGATGCAGGGTTTAGACCTTAGTTGTTTCACAGCACTCCAAAGATTGCAACTTGGTATAATGATTAAGGTTTTGATTCACAGACACAAGGTACAGAGTTTGTTTCTCACCTTGGGAAACAGTATTGGGGAGGCTTAGATTGGCCTGTTAGGAAAGCTGGCCTACTAATCGGCTATGAACCCAGAATCTAAAGCTCACTTTCAAAAGAAAATTCAGTTCTAGGGTGGGACCGCTTTGGACTCTAACCTTCTTGCCTCCAGGCAAGTTGGCCCTCCTGACCAACAGTGTTCAATACATTACAGACAGGCCATGCATGTGACATAAATCCTTGCAGTATGGGAGACAGAAAGATATGCATCTGGAGCATTTCTCTCCAGGCCTCCCTGAAAATTGGCTTCGTTCCAAGTCGGAGTTTTCCGGTTAACAAAAGTTAAATAAATAAAAGTTGATGGATACAAGCTAATTATGAGAAGATCATACTTCCTGGATAAGGGGGAAAGAAGTGGCCTCAGAACTAAGCAGTTTGTACACTAAAGCCAAAGTAGAGCACGCTTTGTGTAATGGACTCCGGGAGATATAACTTCATCATTTACAAATTAAATCTTCCTCACTTTGGCTATCTTTGCCTCTTTAGCTTCTACCATCCCCCTGCGAGGATGCACATGAGAATACCACTGTGGTACCTCCATAAGGTAGGGGGCCAACACCATAATTTTATTCGGTCAGAAAAGGCTTATATCTGGCCTAAAAGGCATTTATATGTGGTATACCTAGGACTTTCCTCTAATCTCATGCCGTTCACTCTGCTAACAGCAATCTCAAATACTAATCTTCCAAGAACTATTTCAGTTACTTTCTTACTACTGTTACTGACATAAAGGAAGTGAATAAGCACTTGAACAGTAGGAGCTTCCATCAGCTCAAAGGGCTTCTCTATCACCCAGGACAGAAATCAAACCCAAGGGTGCTATTTGTGGTCATAGAAGATGACACAGTCACGTATGGCACAAAAGTCTAGGGGAAAAACATCCCTACCCTCACCATCTAGTTATAGGGGTAGATTTACAGTCCAGCCAGCTAATCCTAAGGGATGGCAATGGTGGGCTCAATTCATGCAGGGGTTGTTTTACCAATAAGCAGACAAATCAGAAGCCTGTAGGTACCCTCAAGTGGCAGTTGCATTGGGAGATTCCTCTCATCATAGCCAAGGGATGGGGGATCCCACAGATGGAACTCTTCACCACCAGGGAAAACACAGTGGAACTAGACACCTTCTTATTCTCATGGGCAATCCTTTTCAGTTTGGCTTTCATAACAGTGCCCTTTTTCCCAAGAATACCCAGAAATCACAGAACAGCTAGACTTCCTTATAGCACCAGTTTTATCAATTCTACTCTGGTACTTTCTTCTCCTTAGCCTTCCTGCGAACCCTCTCCCCATAAGCTTGGAGCATACCTTCTTACTCTATCTATTAGCCGTAAGGTACTCTCTCGGGGGGGGGGGGCAACTGTCTCTGGGGTTTCAGGTGCTATTGCATTGACTTTGGAGACAGAACTCAGGGGATACATATATGATCCTGATAACACTTCCCGCCCCCACTTGCGTGCATTAGATTGTGCAGAATCTCTTAGGAAAAGCCAGGTGACCTAGCTCCAGAAAAGCCTGGGCAACATAGTAAGAATGCTTTCATACCGGGCTGTGCACAATTCTATCAGGACCCCAGCAGGACCAAGATCTCTGTTTTCCGGTCCTACTCTTAAATCTTCTTTCTCTAGGCTTTTCTCACTCATCCTGCAAGATTCAGGTTTTTGCTATTTCAATCTACTTCCTTCATGTACACCTACCTTCACCCACCCTCTGGTAGGGCCTTCCACTCCTGGCCCCCCAGTTGACCTTGTACACCATCTTACTACCTAAATCTTGTCCTAGAAAAGATTTAATCTTCTGACATGGAAACCTGAGGTCACAGCAAATATGATAAAGATGCTGGGTGAGATAGGGGAGAAATGGCTCCTGAGGGTAGTCAAAACAGTGTGGAGAGAAAGGTGTATCCCAAATGACTGCAGAATAAGCATACTCATGCCAGTGTACAGGAACAAAGGAGACATCCACAATTGTGGGCACTAAAGAGGCATCAAACTCCTATCACATTGCATGAAAGTTCTGGAGAGGGTGATTGAGAAACGGGTATGCAGAGGACAGTAAACTCTCAGTTAACCTGCACCAATGGGGATTGGTAGATGCCAGATAACTGTAGTTTCTGGTTGCTTGAGAGTTACTATTAAAAATAGGCCTCACTAATACTGTACCCTATACTATTTGTTTGGTTTGATTTGTTCCTAGGTTGGGGAGAGAGGGAATTTATTCCTATCTTCCTTTTTAAAACTCTAAAACTCTAAAAATATAAGGTATGTTTCTGTATATGTGTGTGTGTGTGTGTGTGTGTGTGTGTGTGTGTGTGTGTGTGTGTGTAGGGGGGAGGGACAGAAAATGCAACACATGAAAATTGTACTGTATTTCTTCGATTTTCTTTTCTGGTTGCTTGAGAGTCCTGGTTGCTTGAATTCGGGTTAACTGACAGTTTACTGTAGTAGAATGTAAGATGGGAGGTAAGCAGTTTGGATTCAGGGATGCAGCACAACTGACCCAATGTTTGCAGTGAGACAGATAGTTGAGAAGAAGCTAGACTTGGCAAAAGCATATGACAACGTCCCAAGAAAGCTGATCTGGGCAGTACTGTGGTGGTTCAAAGTCCCAAAAACATTGGTAGAATTAGTGCAGGCTATGCTCAAGGACCTATTGACTCAAGTACAAACAGTGCTCGGCTTCACAGAGGAGTTCCCAGTGGGAGTGGTTGTACACCAGGGTTCAGCTCTGAGCCCACTGCTGTTCATACTGGCAGTGGACTACACTAGCAGACAGGTCTGAGGAGACAGATCAACAAAGTTGCTGTATGCAGATGATGTGGCATTACAGGCAGACTCTGAGCAAGAACTTCAGCAATGGATAGGAGAATGGAAAGTAAACTGAAGGCACATGGGATAAAACTAAGCACAGATAAGACAGTAGTAATGGTAGCAAATTTGGGAAATCATAAGAAGCTGAGAATTGAGATAGAAAGGAAGATAGTGGAACAAGTAAATAGCTTCAAATATCTGGGGAAGGTGGTTGAGTAGAAGGGAAGTCTAATTGAAGAGGTCAAAGCTAGAATTAGAAGGGCTGAGCCAACTTGCATAGAGTCTCAGGTATAGTCTCTGACAGAAGAATGTCAAAGAAGCTGAAAAGGAAGGAGTACAAGACAATGGTGTGACCAGTACTACTGTATGGTACAGAAACCTGGGCAGTAAAATCAGAGCAGATGAGGAAGCTAAAAGTGATGGAAATGAAGTGCCTGAGAAGCGTGGTAGGGTACACACTGTGACACAGACAAAGAAATGAAGACATAAGAGCAGAAGCCAAAGTAGCTCCAATTGCAGAAAAGATCAAAGAGCACAGATTACAGTGGTTCAGACCCATGTGCAGAAAAGCAGAAAACAATCTGGTGAAGAAGATTTGGGACAGACAGGAAGAAGGTAAGAGGAAACGAGGACATCCAGCAAAGAGGTGGGTGGATTATGTAAAAAAAGATCTGTGACAGTCAGGCAGGAGTGTGGCACTGAATCAAGATATATGGCAACAGTTAACACGATACGCCGACCCCATGCAGAAAATGGGAAGAAGGGGGCTGATGATGAGGATGATGATGATGGAAACTTGCCTGCTTATTACCTATCTCTCCAGTTAGGGAATTTCTGACTCTATAGGCTCAGGCCTAACCCTGTCATCAAACCCAAGCTGGTGACTGATGCCTCCCTTTTTCTATCCAGACAGATCTCCAGATCCTCATTATGGAAGGAAAGATTCTGTACCTTTCTCAAAACTTCCATAGGCGGCTACTCTACTACATGACCACTATGAAGCTCTTCAGAATTTTCTGGCCAATGGATGTTACCAGTGCTACCCTCAATGGAGGAGATCCTGTATCTTGCAGGCGATTCCCAAAGGGATCTCCCTCTCTCCCTCTCTCTTTCCCAGTACCCTGTTTCTAAATTATCCAGGAAGGATCTCTCCTGTGTTGTTAAGGGCCCATTCCATTAGGGCAGCTGGGTCCTGTACTAACTTTGTGAAGGGCGTACCTACCAAGAGAGAGAGAGGAGCCTGTCATTTGATCTTTTGTACCCTTTTACTCCAGACACTAACTCTATCAGCCTTCTTCTACTCCAGTGCAGTTTTTGCCTGTATTTCCCTTCTAAACCTCCCTTTCTCATCCTACTTCACCACCTCCCCTCTTTTAAGCTTTGGGAATCTTCCCACAAGTCAGGGCTGCAACAGGGAATCACGAAGAAGATAGCACAGTTGTGTACACTTACCATAAATGTAAATGTTCATGCTTCATTATTATTTCTTAGCAGAATTCCAGAACAAATCTTGAAGACTTCAGACACTAACATTTTATCTGTCCAGTGTAGGCTTAATTAAAACAAAGTTCTTGTACTTGAATTCTGCCATTTCAATTTAATTTCTTTACACCAGTCTGGGTCATAAAGACAAAACAAATCTTATCACTGATTATGTAACCGTAAGGCTTTCCAATGGCCTGTTGTTTCAGCCTGAATATGTGGTTATACTGAATAAGAAGTTATGTACCTACCATAACGTTCCATGTTAGTTGTCTTCATCTCGCCTTCTTTCTTGCTGTTTGGGATCGGAGCTGATCCTCGGCACCGACTCGGCCATCTTCAATAGTTCGAGAGCTGTTTACTGGCTCGAGGCTACCCCTTATCCCATGATGCCTAGCGATAGCTACCCAGATCTCGTTTGAAATAGCTAATCCAGACATAATAAGAGAGAAACCAGTTATCAAAAAACTGGTTGTTCCATACATTCTAATATCTAGAATAGGTTAGGAAGACCTGGCCAGAAGAATAAAAATAAAAGAATACTCAGCCAGTGAAAAAAGGGACTCCTCTCAATCCATTAGGAAGGAGGATGGAGGGAGGGACGCAAGAAAGAAGGCGAGATGAAGACAACTAACATGGAACGTTATGGTAGGTACATAACTTCTTAATGTTAAGTTGTCTATCTCGCCTTCATTCTTGCTGTTTTGGACAGCATCCCTAGCACCTAACACCCTGGGTGGCTCAGTGGAACAGACTCTTCAGAACAGTGGAACCAAAGTCAGCTCTGCTCCGGGAGACCATATCCACCTTGTAATGAGAAATAAAGGTATGAGGGTTTACCCACGTGGCAGCTGCACAGATGGAATCCATGGGCAACCTATACTGAAAGGCTACGGAGGTGGCTAACGTCCTAGTAGAATGACCTGTCGGTTTAATTTGTAACTCTTTGTTCCTTAACTGATAAATAAAAGTAATAGTGTGGGACAACCATCTGGATAAGGTCACCTTGGAAACTGGAAGACCTTGTTTGTTTAAGGCATAAGAAAGGAATAATTGGTCTGACTTTCTTATTTCTTTAGTTCTGTGCAGGTAAAAACACAGTTGTCTATGAACGTCCAATTGGTGAAGTTTGTACTCTGCCTTGTTGCTATGATTTGGGAAGAACACAGGGAGATCTATAGATTGGTTTAAATTATTTTCTGAGCAGACTTTAGGAAGAAATGAAGGATTAGTCCTCAGAGCAACTCTGTCCTTGTGAAACACCAGGTAGGGAGGACAGACACATAGTGCCTGAAGTTCTGAGACACGCCTAGCTGAAGTGATAGCTACCAGAAAGAGTGTCTTCCAAGATAGAAACTTGATGGAGCAGGAAGCTGCTGGTTCAAAAGGGGGCAGAATTAAGGAAGTTAGGACTAAATTAAGATCCCAAGGGGGAGGGGGGGGTCTCTCACTGGAGGTCTAAGAAGAGATGTTCCTCTTAAAAAAGCTTTACAGAGCTTATGAGCCATAATGTTAGAATTTGACAAACCAATATGTAAATTAGAAATGGCCGCTAATTGTACCCTAATCGTAGCGGAAGCGGCCCCAGAGTGAAACAGTTGTGCCAGGAATTCCATTTCGTGGATTGGGGCTGAGAAGGGATCCACATTCCTAGACTCTGCCCAACAAGAAAAACGTTTCCATTTGCTAGCATACGTTTTTCTCGTTGTAGACTTATGAGAGTAGATGATAATCTCATGGACTGCTGGGGAATTGCTTGGAAGCCTGGCTAAGGTTGGAAGTGGAGCAACCAAGCTGTGAGCTGGAGAGTTTGGAGGGATTGATGCAACCCGCCTGATTGATGAATCAGGAGATCCGGAATTGGGTCTAGAGTGCAGGGCTGATCGAGAAGGTAATGGTGCAGGAACGGGAAGCATATCTGTCAAGGCCAGTAGGGAGCAATGAGGATCATTTTGCAACCCAACGATGTTGCTTTCTGTATGAGTTTCGGTATCAGGGGAAAAGGAGGAAAAGCATAAAGAAGTCCCTGAGGCCAATCGTGGACTAGAGCGTCTCTGGGTATGTGACCTGGAAGCAGAAGAAGGGAGAAGTAGTTGCTGCATTTGCTGTTGAAGGGGGTGGCAAAAAGATCGCAGCAAGGCTGTCCCCATTTGTGGAAAATACGATCCGCAACTTCCTGATTCAGGGACCACTCATGAGGCATGAGGATAGCTCTGCTGAGCCTGTCCGCTATGACGTTGGATCTCCCAGGGATGTGTGTCGCAATCAGAAAATGTTGGGAGGAAATCACTCACTGCTAAAGTCTGAGTGCTTCTCAACACAGGGGGTAGGATCTGGTTCCGCCCTGCTTGTTGATGTACCACACCACTGACATGTTGTCTGTTTAAATTGCAATGGTCCCGAAAGGAAGAGAGTCTTGAAGAGCTTGCAACACTAGGAGCACTGCTCTCATTTCTAGGATATTTATGTGCAAATGGTACTCGTGAGGTTGCCAAGTGCCTTGGACTGTCCTGCCCAAATAATGCCCCCCCCCCCACCCTATCAGGGAGGTGTCTGTCATCACTGTGGCTACTGGAGGGGGTTGTATGAAAGGTCTGCCCTGAGTAACTAATGGGGAGACCATCCACCAAGAAAGGTGTCTTTTGCATGCCTCCGTGATTAGGATCATGTGAGACATGGGTAGCTCTTGGAAAGACCACTGCGTGAAAAGAAGCCACTGAAGAATTCTCACGTGGAAGTGCGCTAGTGGGATTAGAAGAATGGCAGCTGCCATGGAGCCCAGAGTTTGAAGGACATACCTGACTTGGATCCTTTTGCTCTGCATTAGAGTTTGCACTTGTTGACAAATTGTGGATACTCTTTCTAGTGGTAACCTTGCGAACATATCCCTTGCGTTTAAGTCTGCTCCTATGTAAGTGATAGATTGACAGGGCAACAAGGCAGATTTTTCCAAAATTTATTGTAATACCTAGCTGGGTGCAGGATGTGATTGTATAATCCCTTGCTTGTAGGAGTTGATGCCTGGTGGTAGCAGTGAGGAGCCAGTCATCTAGATATGGAAACACCTGGAATACTTGACGTCTCAGGTGAGCCGTGACCACTGCCCTACATTTGGTGAACACCCTGGGGGCTGTGGTGAGACCAAAGGGCAGAGCTCTGAACTGGTAATGACTGGCCCCCACCCGAAAGCGAAGAAATCTCCTGGAGCGTCTGCCCATCTTGATATGGTGGTACACGTCCTGAAGATCTATCGAGCACATCCAATTGTCCTGACCCAGGAAGGGTGGAATGGACTGCAGCGTGACCATCTGAAACTTTGTTCTTTGTACATATTTGTTTAGTCTGCTGAGATCCAGAATCAGTCTCCAGTCCCCTGTCTTTTTTGGTACCAAAAAGAACCTTGAGTATGTTCCGGATCCGTGCTGGTCTGCGGGGGCTTCCTGGATGGCTCTTTTTTTCTAGAAGTTTTGAAACTCCTATTACTGCATGCTCCTTCAGATTGGGTGGAACATCTGGAAGGATTTTCTTTGACTGTAAGGGGGGTTGATGGAGGGGAATTTTGTAACCTCTGGATATAATGGACCATACCCATCTGTCTTTTGTTAAATTTTGCCAGGCTTTTGGGTACAGTGAAAGTCTTCTCCCGACTGCCTCCAGAGGTGAGCAGCTGGGCAACCCTTCAGGGATGCTGGAAGGGCTTATCAGAGAAAGATTCTCTGTTGCCCTGGTTCTGCGGACCCCCTCTGCCACGAGGGCGGCGTCTATTATTATTGTTTCCCCCTCTGCCTCTGGAGGAAAAATCACTACGTGTGTCAGGCAAGGCTCCATGAGATTTACGGAACCACATCTTCCCACTCTTTTGCCCCTTGGGCTAAGGTCTAGAGGGAGTGGAAAAACAGACTCCTACAGCAGAGAGAGTCTTGCCTTCTTGCTGACACCTAGTCAACGTGTCTTTCACCTATGGCCCAAAGAGAAAGGAGCCATCAAAGGGGGTATTGGTAAAGGACGCTCGAAAGGGTTCTGCAAAGTGACACATCCGCATCCACGCATGCCTCCTAAGGGCTACATCCGTGCCCGCGGCTCTACTTGCTCCATCGGCTGCATAGGAAATGAGCCTCATGGAGGAGTTAACTATACAATTAAGCGTCGCTAGCTGGGAAGCTACTTTGGCTTGTGCTCCCTCAGCTTTAGGATCTTGAAGGGTATCTCCAAGCTCTTTAAGGAGACCCCTTTGAAGTCGAGTAAGATGACATAGATAGTTCAGTGACCTCATGGAGAAGGTCGCTGAAGCAAACATTCACTTTCTGTACCTGTCCATCGTCCTAGACTCCTTGTTAGGGGGATGAACAGATGAAGATGTCTCCTCTAACTTTTTTTTGGTGGATGCTGCTACCACCATGGCATCAACAGGCACACCTTTAGAAAGGAATTGCTTATCCTGGGGAGCTGTAATAAATTTACCAGGTCTCCTCGGAGTTGGTTCCACTGTGTCCGGAGCTGACCAAGCCTTTCGAGCCACTACGGACATAAGTGGGTTGAAAGGCGGAGAAACACAGGAGGGGGGAGGTCAGGAACCAAAAGCATCCAGGAATACAGACCCATCCTTGGTAGGGGCTATAGGATTCCAGTTCCCCCTCTGCCTAAGCATTTCCAGGATATCCGAGAAGGAAACATCTTCAGAGGGGAATCTCGGGGACCCTTCCGATTCATCTAAGTCTGTATCAGAAGTGACAGACTCAGGGGAGTCAATGTGCTTCCTCTTGCACTTCTTCTTCTGAGGGGGCTCCTCTGAGCGATCAGGAGAGGCCTCAGAAGTAGAGGAAACACCCAATGGGGTGTCCTGGAGCATCGTTTCCTTACGCTTGCGGTCTGGAGGAGGAGCAGAGGTTGGCACAGGCACTACAGGGGACGGAGCCGGTGGGGCTGGTAGTGGAGCTGACTCAGGGGACAGCGCACTCCCCATGACCTCAAAGGCGTCCCTGCCTCAAGGCAGAGAAAGCTCTGGTTATGAAGAAAGGAATCTTTCTCCGCGCCGAGGGGGACGGCTCCGAGGCCGATGTTGGAGCCGAGCTCACCTGCGCCGATGCTCCAAGTGGGAGAATGGGGTTGGACAAGGGTCCGATGCCACTCGCCCCCTCAGAGCCGACGAGGGAGCCCCAGCATCCAGATCCCTCGATGGAAGATACCATCGAGGTAATCGGAGCCAACGTCAGAACCAAAGGAGATATGGTTATCGGAGCCGACGGTTCCACTACTCGAACCCCAACGAACTCTGGCTCTGAGCTCAGTGGAGTCGGAGGAGGAACAGAAAGGAAGGTGGATGGAGCCGATACCTGTTAAGGCGGGCTAGACAACATTTTAGCTAGTGCCTGTGATTTTAGCAACCTACTCACTACTCTCTCCACATCATGATCCGACAGCCTAGAGGATCGAGAGGATTGTGAAGAACGGTGGCTACATTCACTTTGCAATAATGGAGAGCCAGTAGCTGAATGAACTGACTCAAACAAGGGGGACCTCAGCCTTTTATGGCTCCGAGATGGCTCCGAAACATCCAATGGAGCCGATGGAGGGGTTGTCTTGTCTGTGCCAGCCGGAACCAACATACTCAGTAAATCCTGTACTGGGGTCGGCTCCAAAGGTGGATCCGACGGTTTAGAGGATTTTGGGGATTTCACTGGCTGTGAACTCTTTGCCGGTGAATCCTGAGGTTTTAGTAGACCCCCAAGGATCAATTTGTTCTTCCGTTCCTGCAGGACTCTTGCACTAAAGGCATGACAGACAGAACAAGAGTCCTGCAGTTGAACAGCGCCCAAACAATATATGCAGCTAGTGTGCCTGTCTGTCAGAGACATTTTCTGACAGCATGAGTCACACTTTTAAAACCAGATACTTTAGCTTCTTTGGACATATCAACCACAAAAACCAAGCACCAGAAGAGAAACACAAGATAGAAAAAAATTCTACTCTAGTCAAAGTACAACAGACTATGTAAAAATATATAAAACAAACTGCCTTTTTTTTTTTTTTTTTTTTTTAAAGATAGCAAAAAAAAAACAAAAAAAAACAGAGGAAAAGAGAACCTCTAAGTTAAATGGCTGAGTGGGGGAGGGGAGAACTCTCTAACTTAAACGAGTTCTACTAAAAAGGGACTAAAAGGTACTCAACAACAAACACTAGTAAATAAAACTAAGAAAAGGTAATTATCTAATAGTTTTAAGAAGTAGAAGGATATATTTCTACAAAAAAATTTTGAAATTTTGAAAATACAAGCCTGAGCCAGAAAACGACACATCTCACAGCTGAAGCGGCAAACGAGATCTGGGTAGCTATCGCTAGGCATCATGGGATAAGGGGTAGCCTCAAGCCAGTAAACAACTCTCGAGCTATTGAAGATGGCTGAGTCAGAGCCGAGGATCGGCTCCAATCCCAAACAGCAAGAATGAAGGCGAGATAGACAACTTAACATTATAGCTTTCATAATTAAATCCAACTCCAGCCCCATCTCCAGAAAGAGAAAAATAAAACTTCCCATTAATTTTACTGGAACTACTTTCTATTGTTTTAAAACAAAGAAACACTGATCACTATCTTGCTACCATAAAGGAGTGAACGGTTATCTCTTCATTCCAGTGTTCTAATATTAGTCATTTAGTATTCACAGTGAGTATGTCTGAGCCCCAAATATAGACAGCAACTTATTCCCTCTTTTTTTAGAGTTTGAAAGAAAAATCGCATTAAAATTAATGTAATAAACTCTCAGATGGGCAACATTCATTTTGTTGTTTGTGTCTAAGAAAAATTTGAATGGAGTTCCATCATTTTACTATATTTTTAATGCGTACTAGTACCTGTGCCTGTAATGGGGTATTCTGCCAAAGAAAGCATATAGATGACAGTAGATCAGTTTTTAAACAGAAAAAAATTTATTTCATTAGAATATTGTGAATTCATCCCATCTAAAATTGTTACTGGTTTCATTTGCCACAGTGTTAAAAAGGACATGCAGTTAATTGCAATTAGAAGTCTACCATATAAAAACATTGATCCAAAATTGAGGAAACATAGTAGATATTGGGTCATTAATATGCTAACCTGTTTTGCCTCTAAGTGCCAAAAGAGCATTCAAGGGAATTTTAAATGTATTATACCAAAAAGGTACAGGGGGCTCATTTTATGAATGTAGAAAACACAAACAGAATATAGTTTAACTTCAAAAATTGTATCCTGACAGCAGTAAGAAAATGTTAAGCTGAACTGTTTCTTTGTAATCTTAAACACTTTGTCATAAATACTCAGTGTTTGTATGTATGCAATATGATTATGTTGATTTGAATTATGTCATCCCAGAATCTTTATCTTATTGACAGGTACATAGTGTTAGTAAATAATTGGCATTTAGTGGGGAAAACTTTTGTCTTATGTGGATTTATTATGTGTCCCAGTAGCCTTTGGAATATTTTGGCAATCTTAACAATTTTTTCTAATGATATGTTTGCTTCTTAAATAGTTAACATGATATTATCTGTATATGCAAAAAAATGTGAATGTAGTATTAGCAATAGATGCATTTTATTTAGTATCATTCTCAATATATCTGAGGATTGGCTTTATTGCCACTTTGAATAGTGCTGGAGAAAGAGGACGACGTCATCTTCTCCCTTTATATTGCTCAACAGGTAGACAGATTAAATTATTTTTTAAATAAGAAATATCTTTATTAAATTATCTGTTATGACATAGGCAATATATATATATATATATATATATATATATATATATATATATATATATATCAATGAAAACAAACCATGATGACATATTTTAGTTGCAAACACTATACATCACTTATAATCTATAATCTGTACAGTCATTGTCAAGCATTACATTCTTCAAATCATGCCTTCCTAACCTCATTCTTCCTCCAAAACATTATTCTGCATGTATTGTTCCCACAATTCCCATTTTTTCTATGTAATGTTCTCCTACCCTTTTCTAAAAGATCTCACTTCCAGTTGTTTATCTCTGTTACTATAGTCACTACTTCTAGTGCAGTTGGTTTAAACTTTGATTTCTATTTTCTAGTAATTGCTTTTTTGGCAGCCACTAGAATTAGACATGGCAAGGCATTATTATGTCTAGGCAATTCTGATTCTGTATCACAGCACACAAAAAAATAGTTTCCTTAGGTGTACCACTTTGATCAACCAGTATTTCTGATAGAGTAGTCTGCAGGGGATCTTTCAAGTCTGCTAATTCATTATACTTCCAAAAATATGTTCCTAATTACATCTTTCTTCCTCTTCACACCTCCAACATTTGCAGTCTACCAGAGGAAAAATTATTTGGAGTTTGTTTGTTTACAAATACTTCCAAGCAAATATCTTAAATCTTCTAGACTTTGTTGCATATTTGAGAGTCACATGTATATCTACCCATTGCTTCTTTGTGAATTATTTATCTAATCTTTCTCAATCCTTTCTAACCTCCTCTGATTAATTCTTATAGTTATTATGCAATATTTTGTATGCTCTACTAATTATCCTTATTTTAACAGCAGCTTCTGTTCTAGATTCTACTAAAAATGTACCAGTGCTGGTCTTTCACTTAGAATCCCCCCTACTTCTTTCTCTTTGTTAATATTCTGATGCAGCCCAAATGATTTTTTGGCCTCTTCCCATTCTGTTACTTTACCCCCTCTAATTATTTGCCCCTAATACCTTGGTTCCTTTGCCAGCCTCCTCCAGTAAATTCCAGCACTATCTTACTTATTCTTAGTATCCAAATTTCAGTCATCTCTACTGGCAGAATCTCCTTTCTCCATCCAGTGTTGGCTTAGTCCTTAGAATACTTTCTGCTTATTTATGAGTATAATATTCTGTATAGTTATTGTTATTCTCCTTAAGGATCTGCATCCAAAATCCCAGTCTGTCCTTGTTTTTTGAGCTTCCCCCTGTTTCATCATCATTCTTAGCACAAGCAATATGCTATAATTCAGTGGAATGGGACTAAACCATTTTCACTGTTTGTATCTTGCTATCCATATCCATAGGACAGAGCTTCCAATGTCTGTTTTTTTATTATCTTTTGTTTAGTCTCTTCCCACATATCCTTAGCTGCTGTAACAGAATCCTTGACATAACATGAGGATTCAGTTTACATTGGAAGTCTATGGACATCTGTAGGAAAATTGCTTTTCTAGTCTCACTTCCCATTTTCTAACCTCCTCTGATTAATTCCTATACTTATGTAATATTGTATATGCCTTTCTAATTATCCCCTTTTTAACAGCAGCTTCTGTGACTACAAATGTGACTGGAACTGAACATTTCTCTTTGCCTGTACGCTAATATCAATCCCTGATAGGGAAGGCAGTCTCTAAACTGCAGTGCAAACATCTTCTTGGTCTCATCCCACTCTGATACCTTTGCTCCCAACATCTTGGTTTCTTTGTCAGTTTTCTCCAGTAAATTCCAGTCTCCTCTTGCCTATTTTCTGTACTTCTACTTGCAGTCATTTCTATCGGCAAAATCTCCTTTCTCCATTCTCATGTTAGCTTAGTTTTTAAGAGTACGTTCTTCAACTTTATAAATATATTATACTGTATTGTGTTTATTATTCTCCTCAAAAATCTGCATCCAAAATCATCCCTTTCCATTTTGATTTATAACCTTCTGCTTGTGTTACTTATATGAGGCCTAACTGTATAACTGTAAAATATCCGTTCAGAAAGGTAATCCTAACCCACTTTGCTCACTTGGAAGGAACAGACTATCCCAATTCACTGTTACCCCCCCCCCCAGAAAAACTCCTACAACTCTTTAGTAATTATTTTTCACAACTTCTCCTCTGGTTGATAAAAATAAACCTGACCCATATATAAAACTAAAGGGACTAAAAACATTTGCATCTTAATATCCATATCCATAAACAAGAGTTTCCAGTTTCTCAGTTTTTGTATTATCTTTTGTTCAGTCTGTTCCCAAATATTATTAGCTGCCATAACAAAATCCTTTTTAATCTGTACTTCTAAATACTTCATCATATCGTGTCCTCATAAATATTGGTATTGCTGAACCAATTTGTGAGTGGGTACTTAATTGCCATAACCTGTTTTGTCTTCATTAATTTTATATCCTGAAAAGACATGAAACTGTCTCAAAATGTTCCACAACACTGAGATATTCTTTTCTGGATTTACCAGGTACAAAATGATATAATCTGCAAATAAAGTCAACTTTTCTTGAGTGTTTAATATTAACTGTTAGGCTAACACACTAAGTGCGCTAGCCGTTTTAAAGCATTTACTGTTTGTTACTGTATCTTTTTCTTCTGTCTCTGAAAAAAAAAAAAAAAAAAGTCTTCAGATTTTGCTGATCTCTGGGCTTTGTCATAGTTCCTGTGCTATCAATATCCTTATTTGGATAAGAGGAAGCTTCTTTGTTCACCAGTGGGAGTGGGAAGCACTGAGCAACCTATTTGTCCCTAGAGGAGTGGTTCCAGCCCAGCAACTTGTAGTTTATTGGCCATTTTGGGTCAATTCCTAGCTCTTTTCAACCCCCTGCTATAAAGCCCGCTTTAGCGCGCTTTTGCGCTTGTATACGACTCAGCACAGCTCCTCGTGGTGTCCTGCAGAGTTCTACAAGCAGTAGAGAGTGAAAGAGTGACTTTCCTTGATTTATAAGTATTTTTTTCTGGCTTTCTTTTTGACTACTGTATCTCGACTGCATTTCGCCTAAAAACCCTTGAAATCAGCTCTGCATATTGATTATACTGTATTTGTGTTGCTTCTAAACTGTTTGCACTTTAAAAGTTGTTTTTGCTTAATATTAACTGTTAGGCTACACACTCAAGTGCGCTAGCCGTTTTAAAGCATTTACTGTTTGTTACTGTATCTTTTTCTTCTGTCTCTGAAAAAAAGAAAAAAATATATATATATATCCTTGTTTTCCCGCCTTACTGAACTAGAATAGTCCAGTCTTCAGATTTTGCTGATCTCTGGGCTTTGTCATAGTTCCTGTGCTATCCATATCCTTATTTGGAAAAGAGGAAGCTTCTTTGTTCACCAGTGGGAGTGGGGAGCACTGAGCAACCTATTTGTCCCTAGAGGAGTGGTTCCAGCCCAGCAACTTGTAGTTTATTGGCCATTTTGGGTCAATTCCTAGCTCTTTTCAACCCCCTGCTATAAAGCCCGCTTTAGCGCAAATTAGCGCAAAGTTGCTCATAGCATCAGGCAGCGCCGGTTAGTCAGGTTTGAACTATTTCTGGCTCCGCAGGGTTTGCGCTTCAGTTTTCCCTTGGAACTGCTCTACTTGCAATCTAAACAGTCTAATCTCTATCTGAAAAGCCCAGCACTTGCTCCTAAAGCATTTTTATACAGGTAAAGCACTCTTAAACAAAAAGAAAGTACTTCATTCACCTAAATTCCCTTGAGTACCAATTTTCCCTATAGGTCCTTTCTGACTCAGTTACACAGCAATCATTTACACTGTTCTAGCATGTCGAAGGGTCAGTTGCTGGCGTCCTCTCCTGTTCAGCTGGTGAATCTGGGAATCTTGAGGCAATGTTACAATTGCCTCATGTACACAGACAACCCTCTCCTCCTCCCAACAAATACAAATATATGTGAGAGATGCAACTATATAGCCAAACTGGAGGCTGAGCTCTCTCAACTCAGTACTGGCAAAACCAGTCAGGAGGAGAAGGTAACCACGCACACCACAAACCCAGCCTCACATAGACCTATTACAACTGCAAACCAAACACATAAACACACAAAAACATACTCGGAGGCTCTGATTAAAAATCTACCAAAACAACAGAGGCCTCCAAAGCAGACACCCAAGCGACCACTACCTCAAGACATACCACATGCAACACATAGTTCACAAAGTCAGTGTGCTAAACAGTCACAGCCCTTAAGGCCAAACAACATGCCAGATACACTTGTAATAGGCGACTCCATAGTCAGACACACTGACGTCCTGCTCACCAGACTGAACAAGGAAAAGGTTACAGTAAGCTGCCTGTCTGGCGCTAGAATCCGCCACATAACACAAGCACTCAGGTCACTCCAAAGCAAGTACAAATACGACTCAGTCATTGTCCATGCTGGTGTGAATGACCTGAGACGTACCTCCCTGGACTACATGAAAAGAGACATAGAGGAGCTCTCTGATTATGTAGCCCAGGCCGGTATGACCCTGACCCTGAGCAGCATCTTACCCTCACCAAGAATGATGCCACAGTACAAAGACAAAATGATCAGCTTTAACAATTGGCTTAATTACTGGTGCCATTCTAAGGGGATCCAGTGTCTGTCTGCTTGGGATGACATGCTTGACAAGCCAAGCTGCTTCGCAACGGATGGCTTGCACCTGTCACCCCTGGGCTTCCGGATATTGGCCAAGGCTCTTGCCACCCCCATAGTGCCTTTTTTAGGCAAGGCTCAAAAGACAAACCCACCTCCCTAGAACACACAAGTGAAAAAAACTAAGGGTAATGCTGCTCAATGCCAGAAGTCTAAACCTCAAGATGCACGCTCTCGAAGCCGCCCTCAATATGGAGAACATCGATGTCTGTGCAGTGACTGAAACCTGGTTCAAGGCTCCTGAGAGCACCCCAGCACTACCAGGTTTTACCTCATATCATGCTTTCCGGCCCCAAAACTTGGACCGAACCACAAAAGGAGGGGGAGTATCCATATTCATCAAAGATACCCACACCTCCAGGTTAGCGGCAACGCACAAAGCATCGGAGACCATCCAGGTGCAACTAACCATAGGCAAAACTGCCCTACAGGTTGTAGCATGCTACAGACCACCCTCTCAAACTCAGGAACCCCACTCAGCCTTCCTGAAGACACTGGAGAGTATGAATGTCTCACCAAATACCATCATATTGGGAGACTTCAACTACCCAAACATAGACTGGGAACATTACTCAAGCCCCAACACCCTAGCCCAAAGTTTCCTAGAATTCATAAACTCAAATGCGATGGAACAACTAGTCACCACTTCCACAAGAGAAGATAATATACTAGACCTGATCATCACAAACATGGGGACAAAATGCTCCACACCGGAAGTATACCCCTCATTGGTGAGATCAGACCATAAATTAATCTCACTGGAAATCCACATCTCGCCCCCACCCCCTGCACAAAAGACCACAGTGAAGAACTTCTCAAAAGCCGACTTCACACTTCTTAAGACTGAAGTGGTATCCTTCAAGGCCCCTGGGCCAGTGGAAACCACAACCCACACCACTGAATCCTTTATAAATGCCTTCTACGGGCACCTTCAAGAATGCATGGATCATGCAATCCCTAATAAAACCAAGACCCATTCCCCCAAAGGCAGGCCCCCTGTCTGGTGGACCCCAGCCATTAACAAACTTTACAACAGGAGGAGGAAGCTACTACATGACAGAGCAAAATCCCTAAAAGGGAAGGCATCTCTGATCAGTACTAGCAAAAAACTACGATCACTCATAAAATCATCCAAGGCCAACTTTGAGAGAAAAATTGCAAAAGGCACAAAAGACAATCACAAGGCCTTCTTTAACTATGTTAGCAACCTGGGTGGAAACTCCCAGATATGCTCAGAGTTAGTCCAAAATGACACAAAATACACTGAACCCACAGACATTGCCAACATTCTGGCAGACAGGTTCAGTGCAAATTTCTCCACCCCCTCCCCCCAAAAGGAGAAATATCTATCCCAGCAGAGTGTAGCCTCCCTAACATCTCAGATGCCCAGGTGAGAGACGCCCTCTCCAAAGCTAAAAACACAGCATCAATGGGACCGGACGGTGTCCCGGGCTGCGTGCTACATGAACTCCAAGAGGAACTAAATCCGCACATAAGGCTGCTGTTTAATCTTAGCCTTACTACAGGTTACGTACCCAAAGAGTGGCGTACAGCAACAGTGGTCACACTCCACAAAGGCGGTGCTTCTACGGACCCTGGAAATTACCGCCCGATAAGCTTGACGAGTCTGGTCTGCAAAGCTATGGAAAGGATCATTATGGAACTCATAAACAAAGACATTGGGGACCTACAGACATTGGATCCTACCCAATTTGGCTTTGTCAAGGGCAGATCCTGCCTTTTGAACTTGGTTGACTTTTTTGAAACAGTCACTAAGGCCATTGATGCGGGTAAGGCAGTTCACACAGCCTACCTTGACCTAGCAAAAGCCTTCGACACAATACCCCACTCGGGCATCATAGACAAACTCACCAGCTTATATGTAAACCCATATGTCACAAGATGGGTTGCAAACTGGCTCAAGAACAGAACCCACAAGGTCAGAATTGCTGGAGCCATGTCAGACTCTAAGCCAGTCACAAGCGGTGTCCCACAGGGCTCAGTCCTGGGACCCCTCTTATTCGGCATTTATTTTTCCAAGGTGCAAGCAAACATAAGAGGATTGTGGCTGACAAAGTTCGCAGATGACTGCAAACTGGGCGCCATAATTGATACTCCAGCGGACACAAGCATCCTTCAGAGAGGCCTCATAGAAACGGATAATTGGTGCCAGAGCCATGGCCTTAAACTGAACGCCTAAAAATGTATAGTCATACACTTTGGGAAAAACAAGGTACCCACAAATTACCACATAGGTGGTAATCCATTAGGTACGGAAGAGGTAGTCAGGGACCTAGGGATCCAAGTTGACAGTAACCTCTCATTTGACACTCACATTGCCAAGGTGGTTAGGAAGACCTTCTATATTGCCCACCTTATCATGAAGGGATTCACATCCAGATCAAGAGAGGTCATTGTGCCCCTGTACTCTTCTCTTATCAGGCCCATGATTGAGTACAATGCCCCATTTGGGATGTATCTTACCCGACACCTGCAGCAGTTGGAAAGACCCCAAAAGTTCCTCACCAAGAGGATAAAGTGTCTCAAACATATGTCATATGCTGCCCGGCTGAAGAAACTCCAGCTCTATTCAGTCGCATACCGCCTACTCAGAGGTGATCTATGCCTGACGTACAAGGCCATGTCCAAACCGGAATTAATGGACATGCTCCACCTCAGAAAATCCAAATCCATCAGAGCCATGAGAGCAAGAGATTTGAACTTCAACAAAGAAATAAATAGGACGTGCTGGAGGGACAGATTCGTAACCCAGAGGCTCCCTACACTCTGGAACAGAATCCCAGTCCATGTTAGGCAGAGCCCCTCACTAGCTCTCTTCAAGAGAAATCTTGACGAGTGGATGGGAGATCGTAGGTTTACCACGGGGGTCATCTCTGTGTCACTACTAGACAGAGGCACAGTAAACTAAACCCTAAATGGGCGTAGTATTCTCATCCCAAGGGGTGGCGAAAGCCATACACACTCTGGCTAGGCTTATAAATGCCCTAGGGCAGATAGCCTAGTACGAACCTATGAACCTATATACTTGCATCTATGAATCCCTTATTTTCTTTGCCATTGGCTGTAAATATAAAGCAAATAAAGAGGGAAGAGGACAGCTTTGCCTGGCTCCTCTTTTCAGACACAACTTATCAGAGAGGAACCCTTCCACTTTAATTCTTGCCTCTGCTCTGTCATATATGCTCCTAATTAACCTCATTATTGTATCAAAGAATGCAAGTCCCTCCACTGTCCTACTCATAAAATCCCAGCATACTCTGTTGAATGCTTTCTTTGCACCAAGAAATACCAACAACATTGGTATGTTCTTACATTCTGCTTCCCTCTGGATAATGTTGTTAATTGTTTGCCCCCCCCCCCCAATTAAAAAAAATACATTGATCCATATCTATCAATTTTGGCAAAACCTTTGCCATTCTTTTAGTTATTATAGACATAAACATTTTATAATCCATGGTTTAAAATAGAAATGGGTCTATGTAGCTGTGTTTGATGGGTCTTTACCATTTTTTGGGTAATACAGCCACCATGGCTTTCTTCCAAGATGTTGCTGCTTTCCATCTTTTTAAAATACTTTTAAACAAAATCTTCCAGATCATTGTCACTTTCTTCCCTCCTAAGATCCAGACTTCTGAATTTCCAAAGGAATGCCATTTGTTCCTGTAGACTTTCCCAGAGATTGATTATATGTCACTATTTTTAGCTCATCTGTTTGTACCCTAACTGTTAATTGTTGTGCCTCATCTACCTCTAACTTTGGCATACTTAAGTCTTCCATAAATATTTCCATTTGTCCTCTTACTTGATTTCTACATTTCTCTACTTTATACAAATGTTCCCAACATTTCTGAAATATTTTTAATACCCCTGTAGGATCTCTGGTTATTTTTCTTGTAATAGGCTTCCTAAGTTTGGTGACAGTGCTTTTTACTTTCTTTTGCCTAAGTTGTTGTACTGAAACACAACTCCCAAACCTGACTTTGTAGTTATCATAGTTTGAGCTACCTATTGGTTTGGGTTCTTGGAAGGTCCCCTTGAAAGCTTTGGAAGCTGAGCAGCTGTTTTATCATTAGCAGGATGTAACCCATATAGTTAAGGCTACTGCAGCAGTGATTATTCCTACATCTAATTTTATGGCAAATTTGCATACACGACTGTACTTTCCAAGTATGGAGAGAGTTAGTAGGCAAAAGGGAACACATTTGTTTCACTAAATGCAAACATTGTGATGAGTTGCAGTAGTTGTTAAGATAGTCTACAGGTGTTTTGTCATCTTTTGTTTCATAGTCATAGAAGGGAGATATTGTGATCCCATTGTTATACTGAACATTGTGCTCTGTTGTTCTGGGCCTCAGGAAAGACTGTTCCTTACTCCATGTCATGCATCCATTTTTGTAACTGTACTGACTGCATCAGTGTGGTTCATTGTTTTGATGAATTTAGGCACAATTCACAAGTACAAAGATGCACTCTTTTATAACAAGAAAAGTTTTCAACTCTGTTTTTGTCCCTACATACAGACATTAACTTATTAAGCAGTATATCCATTGGGTTTTACTTAGCATTTTTCCCTTTCATTTTTCCTAGGCTATTGTTATCTGTCCGTCAAATCTGGGGACCCTAATAATTAGCAGTGAATGGATGGTCTATTTCACAAACACAAGGGCTTCTAACCTCACCTGTGATGTCCACTGGAGGAGGGTCCTTGGTTTATCACTATGACAAACAACATCCACTTTTCAACCACAGCTTCTTACCCCCACTTCAGCTATAATCTTGAAGAGCACCCAATCAGATTCCACATCCTTGTCTTCCCACTATGGATAGGAGAAGCTTTCTCAGAGATGGGAGTCATACCTCTCAACTGTACCAAACTACTCGGTTTTTACCAAGTTTTGTGGTCCAAATAATGGTGTGCAACGATTCCCCAAGTGCCACCCCTTCATTTACGATTTTTCCCCAGCTTTTTTACATTTTTTGTCTTTCGCTTTTCGAGCTGATGTCATCATGTACACAATTACATCATCTCCGCCAGCCTGTCAGAATTGAGCTCAAGGGCTCATGTGCACACATTTCCAGCTGGCTGCTACTGTTTGAATGAATGAATCTGTGAGCGGGAAGGAAACAGCGTCTAGCCATCCATTTTTATCTGAATGGAATTATTTCCAGAGCAAGTAGACTGCTGCTGAACAGAGTTATTTCCAGCTCGAACTGCTGCTGCTTCTGCTGAAGGGGATTATTTCCATCTCGCACTGCTGCTTTTAAGGTATTTTCTTGTTCTGGAGTTAGTTTCAGGATGTGTGTGTGTCTGTGTGTGTGTGTGTGTGTGTGTGTGTGTGTGTGTGTGTGTGTGTGTGTGTGTGTGTGTGTGTGTGTGTGTGTGGGTACAGGTAAAAAAAGGCTAAAGTCCCTAGCCAAAACCACTTGTGAATTTTTGCCTCATATTTTTTTTCTGTTCCTCATTAAAGCTGTGGTTTTCAGGATTTTTGTGGCAAATCACTGAAGGATTGAATTCATTAAATGACAGGCATTTGAATTTCAGAATTCATATTCTTCAGAAAATAAATGGTAGCACAAAACCTTTTATTCTAGCAATTTTCTAAGTTTATAAGATCAGTATTTGAAATTTGTCCCTATTTTGGGGGTGTATTCCCCCATTATTGGCTTTGTCCAGGTTTTTTGTGCTTAGAGGTTGAGAGCTATGGTGAGAAGTGAGAACTGAGTTCACTAAATGATACCCATTTAAGTTTCAGCTTTCCTATCTTCTTTCAGGGAACTGCTGATTTGGCATAGTGGAATGTTGCTGTGACTGTAGTCCACAGGGTCCTGGGTTCAAGACTTGGCAGTGAAATGCATGGTGGTAACACAACATTTTATTCTAGCAACTTTCCAAAATTATACAAGCAATGTTCAAAATATGTCCCTGGTTTTTGGCCTTTTGTCCCCCCCCCAAAAAAAAAAAACTGAAATTGAAAATAAGTGCAAGAAGCTGTGCAAGATGCCTATGGCTTGCACTACTGTCATTATATATATATGGCCATCCACCTGAACTCTGCTTTGTACCCCCACGGTAGTGCATTCCCGGAGTTGGAATATTAAGTTAGGGGGGTGTGGGGGGCATTGTGTAGTCGGTTTAATGGCAGTTTTTCAGTTCTGGATGGCCAAACAGTAACTTACCTTGCAGGAAACTTTGGCTCTTCATTTGTCGATGTTCTGCCATGTCAGTGAAGTGGAATTCGATGTAGTGGGCTGTCGACGTACTAAAGGTAACCCATATATATATATATATATATATATATATATATATATATATATATATACACACACACACACACACACACACACACACACACACACACACACACACACATATATTGTGTGTGTGTGTGTGTGTGTGTGTGTGTGTGTGTGTGTGTAAGTACACTTTTATGATGGAAATGTTCAGAATTGGGCAGTTTTGTCATTATTGGTTCATTGGTTTCATTGCCTGCTGGAAAAATGTTCAAAAAATAAATTTAAAATGCGCTCTAACTTAAGTCTAACAAGTGTGCTGTATTATACAAGGAATATAATTTAAAGTCAGGAAGGTGTATCAAAGAACACATGTATGTTTCTTGTTTTGTGTGCAAGGGGCCAGTGATTTGAAAACAGCCCAAAGGTAATCTTTTTCCACCACTGACCAGATGCATTTTCTTTGATGTGGTGTGGGTTTCAGTGCTGTTTCAATGAATGTGAGTTTCAAGGGCAGAGAAGTTTTAATGCCAAGTCTATTTTCATTGTGAGACAGTGTTGCTTTGTTTAGCAGATATCTTAGTGTTTGTGCATTGTGCTGCAAAATGTAAAATTAAAATCCAAATAATCATTGTAGAAGTAAAGCAGCATGCACACATTAGTGTTTATGGTAAATGGGGCGAACTAGCCAGGTAATGGGACATTGGAATGGCTGCAGGGGGACTCTAGTGCCATATTTTGGTTGTCTGTTCAGTTTGCGTTTTAAAGTTGGTATCCCACAATTCCATTGATGTGGGCAGGATTACATAATTATGTATGCACATTTTGCATTAATCAGCCTACAGATTTATACCTATTTTTGATGTTCCCAGGTTGAGAGGTATGGTGGGAGTTCAATTCAACAACCCATACAGAAGCATTGCTGGAAACACCCAGGTCACTCTCAGTATGTACTACAACTTCCTGTGCTCTCTAAACACCTTGTCTGTCTGAGCCAACTCTCTACCAAACAGTGAACACTCTATAACTCATTGTCTGTCTTGCTGTGCGTATCTAATATATTCTGTCAAGTCTTATTACAAGAATACCAAGTCAAGTAATTAACCTTTGGCCCCATGTGCTTTGGAACTAACTACAATTGCAAGCAGCCTTTTGTTTGAACATGGTGGTTTTATGGACAATCATTTAATGACATTGTCTGTATTCTCTTTACTAAATTATCTTGAAAGCCAATACTTATCGTCTTTTCTTCTGTTTTTATATAGAAAGTCTTGAACTTTAGAATATTATTTTCTAGAACTGCACTAAAGAATGGTGAGTTAATATTTAGTAAGTTTGATTTATCAATTCCAGATTTATTCCAGCTTCATTTACTGTCCTTTAGAGAAGTACTGCATATGGCTGTCATTTTAAGGGAACCCATTTAACTTTTTTTAAGGCAAAAAGCTACACAATAGTTAATATCCATTCCATTATTCCACTAGTTCTCAGACCATGACCTTTCTTAATTTTTTTCCAGAATAGATAATATTGCCTGTAATTTTCAAATGCACAAGCAGCAGTAAAACTGCACTACAGCACATTGCAAGTAAATAGTGTAGCATGTACAAATTATAGGATTGCTTTAATTATATGAAATCTTTTTGTTCATAAATTGATAATTAATATTCTAATGCTACATCGTTTTTGACTTTTGTCTACACATAATAATGAGTTTATTGGAGGGCCCCAGATTTTATATACTTTTGGCTTTATGGTATAATGCTTATTGTAACGTATATGTATTTGTTGAAGATACTTTTTATTATTCATACCATTTTAGAATATTCATATCTGCATTTGCTTGATGGCAAGGCAAAGATATATTTGTCTAGAGTTTTATGACCTGCTGAACTATCTCCTTCGTTAGTGAAAATCAAGTTTATTCCCCCAATTATATTTTTCTGACATACCGGTGTTCTTTTTTGTAAATGCCTAACTTGGCAAGATGATATGTTTATGTTCATGTGAATATTTGAGGTGAATTATGTGACAGCAGGGAAAGCAAATAATGAATTGAAATAGATTTCTGTAGAGGCACACCACATATATTTTTTCAGCACTGCACTTTTCCCAGGCTGAACTATTCCCAAAGTACTGTGATCAACATAGCCATTACTACTTGTAAGTCTGTCTTTATCTAAACAAAGACTTAAGAATTTGTCTTTTGGCAGTATTTGCAGTTGAGTAGATAATATATCCTGTTCTTACTGCAACATCGCTGTCAGTTAGTTACCTTCCCCAGGATACAGCTCCATGGGGCAAGTTTCCTGTTTTTAAAACATTAGTTCGAAGGTCATTTATTGCGGAGTACTTGCCAGACAATGATTTTCCAGTTCCTCTACATTCTGCAAATAGTACTTGCCTTCTAAAATATGATAAAAATGTTGACAAGAGAAATGATCCTGTACTTCTCTGGTAAATACTATTTGTGATCTGAATTTATGTAAGTTGTATGTGAAAATTAGCATTTTTCTACTGATAGAAGTAGGTTGTGTATACATGCAAATATGTGTGTGTGTGTGTGTGTGTGTGTGTGTGTGTGTGTGTGTGTGTGTGTGTGTGTGTGTGTGTGTATTATATATATATATATATATATATATATGTATAAATAACATCTGTCTTTGTAAATTTTAATGTAGGACTGGATGATACATAAAGATATCCTTTTACAATGATTTTATTGGGTGTTTTATTATTATATCTTGTTTTACAAATCAAAAATATAAAGATATCAGCAATAAAGAATTTCACAATGGTTTCACAGAAAGGGCAGTGATATAAAACTGTGGTGGAAGGAATCCAAACTCATTCCCATATTTGTGGGCCATCCAGTGTTATATCCCGATAAGTGAAACTGACCATTCCCTGTCCTTTTTCACAGCAAACTGACAACTTCCTGTATCACAGGGCAAAATTATAGTTGATTTGTTTGTTATTTCTTTGTTCCAGTTTATCTGGGTTAGCAGATTGATCCAAGTGAATCCTTTATAGCCATAGTTCAGGTTTACACAAAAGATTGCAGTCTGATTAAATGCAAGCTATATGCAAGGCACACAAAAATTTCATGGGACTGTAATACATGCAGTATGTATACAGCACACTGTGCCACATGTGTAAATTATAGGATTTTTTTTAGTTATATGGAATGTTTTTGTTTATAACTTGACAAGTGACATTTTGTTTCCACATCTTTTATGACTTTTAGCAATAAATAATAATTAGTTAACTTAGTGTTATATTATTACATCTTATTTTACATTCATTTGTTTTAATAACATGATTATCTCACCTTATCTCCACCCTACTTTATGCCTCTCCAATATATACCAACCTAAGGCAATGCGATCTAAACAAGCTAGAGACCTGCTACAACAAAATTGCGAAATTCGCCACAGGGGCATCCTACCATAGTCACCACTGTCTCTCACTTGCTGAACTGGGCTGGCTTGAACTCCCTCACCTCCTTCAATGGTATCAACTCTCACTCACCCACAAATAAGTAAACCATCCACTAAATGTCCCATCCCTCCAGAATCTACTCCAACCCTATCGCACCACCAGACCACTAAGATCCAGCAACAAAAATCACTTGCAGATCACTAAAGCCAATAACTCTGCTGGTGAAGCACTATTCTCTTGCACCATAGCCAAATTATGGAACTCCCTCCCACCCACAATTACCTCCGTATCATCATTCACCCTCTTCAAAACTTTACTAGAAGCGCACCTAAAAACATGCTGGCTATGCCCTTGCAACTCCAACTCTAATATCACCCACCCCATCCAACCAGTACCTTTCTTTCCACTCTACTAACTACCTTGATTATAGCAAGCTCAGATGCTCATAAGCCTAGTACTTACCAGCAGGAACTTCTTATTTTAACATTTGTTAATGTCTGTTATGTACTTCACAGATAAAGATTCTAGTTGTCTACTGATGTACTATGTTCTTCATCTGTAAATATGTTGTAAGTAATTGCTATGTAAATTGTTAATCGCTATGTAATCCAATGTAACTACTATCTGTTTATTTTAACTGTGGAGCTTTTCTCCCCGGGCCTCCGCTGAAAATGGACCTACGTCCAGTCGGACACTCCTGGTCAACAAATATAAATAAATAAATAAATTATTAGACATCATACTCAAGAATTGTTTTGCCTTTAGTATAATCAACTGTAATATCATGTCATGGTTTACTATAGATGTTTAGGTAGAGATATATAAGTTGAGAAGACAGAGAAAATGCATTAAGTATCTTTCTACAGGAAGGTAGTTTTACTGTAGCATATTTTCACTGAAAGACAACTGCCACAGCAGATGGAGAATAGTCACAACGCATGTGTATCGAGAGCATGTGCTAAGATATTTAAGTAGCTGATCTTGAAAGGTTTGCAATTCATAAAGGTCTTTTAGTTATGGAAGACCAGAATTTCAAGAAGAAGCACTAAAATTAGAGAATGCTGTCATACCTTTTAATAGATTATATCAAGGACATTTAAGTTAACTGCATTATTAGGCCCTGGTTTGAGAATGTGCTGAGTACTTCTGTATGAGAGTGTACCAGCTGGGCTGTGGGAATGGAGAATGATACTGTTTAATGAAAGGTAGCTTAAAGGTTGAGATGTTTAGAGCTGGATCAACTCTTTTACAAGAAGCCTATTTGCTTTGGTCAAATAATTAAATGGTGGTCAATTTTAGGAGCAAGGAAAATAAACCTATATGCTTTAGCTACTGAGACTTGGAGAACGTCTGGTTGTTGAGGATTTGTATGGAAATAGGACTCCATATTCTATTGCAGGTAGTAAGGCTTTACTTGTAGCACTTCTGGTCTAGAGTATGTGCAGGCTTGGTGTTTTCCTTATTACAGCAAGATGAATATAAATACAATTTTACTATATTAATATGCTGTAGAAAGATCTAAGTATGGCCCAACCCAGATATCTAGATGTTTGAACTGAGTCACATTTTCTTTGCTGAGATCATTGGAGCTTCAATAGTTTAAGTTTTGGACAAGGTACCTAATTCAGACATACTATAAAAGAGCATTTTCTGTTAATAACTACGTTCTGAAATTTCTCCAGTTTGCAGGTATAATATATCATCCAGTTACATTAAAAATTTAGTGCTAGACACATTTCAGGTCTATATTAGAAAGTCGACCGCTTACTTCATCGGATACCTAAACATTGACCCATCGTGATCGAACCGCATAAACATGGAATGCTCTAAACTGTGAAATTTACAAAGTTGAACTCTCATACTTGTCCCACCCCACCGCCCACTACATACTACCTACACAAACAAACTAAATAATCCACATACATACACTAACCAAAACCCTACTTCTAACCCTATACTAAACACTACTTCTAACCCTACACTAAATCTTACATATACCACCATGCATGCACTTAACTTAACCCACACCCTAACCCTAAGGTCCGTAACTATCGCACACTTACATTAAAAAGCTAAACCCAAACAAACTAAATAATCCACACACATACACTTAACAAAACCCTACACTAAATCTAACATACATTACCATCTATGCACTTACCTTAACCCACACCCTAACCCCTTTTGCTCTTCTGGACGATCGATGTTGTCTCAGTTCCATGAAGACAGGTCAACGTTTAGGCATTTGGGTAAGTAAGCGGTCGACTTTCTAATATAGACCCACATTTCGTGGGTCAGCGATGATGAATGTTGGTAATAATGATTTTAAGCAGAGACATGTTTTACTGCAGAGCTAATGATCATTGATTCAGATATGTGTCTTGAAATGTTATATGTCAACAGGCAGTGAGTTAACCACTTGCAGCCATCATTATTAAGTCCTGCTGTATGAAGTATTTGGATAACTAAATTACTCATTCCTGCTGTATGAAGTATTTGGATAACTAAGTGTGAAAGAATGGTTTAAGACATTTGAAAAAGAACAAAACAACTGTAATAAGCTTGACTAGAGCAGGAACCATGCCATCTCTGGTATGTGTTCCACATTTGTTCATATGGTCTAAGATTTGGGGGGGGGTCTTTTTTTATAATCTTATAGCTAAACAAGGAAAGATTGAGAGTGATCTGCATTGTGAAAGGAGAGAACAATTAAGAGATTTTTGGTGTGGGATTATAGCTACATACTAAGTCAAAGGAAATGGATGCTTGACAGAAGTAACAGTTACAGTTGTAAATGACCAGAGTGATAATGTAATGTGTAGTGATTTTCATAAACTGTAAATGCAGTTCATTAGAGTTTAGGTTTTCACATAAACTTAAGCTTAAATGTAGGGAGTTTACACTCATTAAGTGGCCTGCTATATCCAGCAGCCAGAAGCTTTTAGAGTTAGAAAGGAAAGTACTTCATCTTGTTTTAAGGCAGATGGCCATATATTTTCTTATTTTTTTCTTGTATTTCTTAAGGTAACAGAACAATTATAGATTTAGTAAAAACCAGTTATTTTTCCAGTCTTATGAAGAGCAGTCATAAAAGGGGCTCTTAGCTCAGAAATCATCTAGGACTGGCTTCCACCCTTTACATATTTAACAAATATGGGAAAGTATTTATTTGGAAAAGCAAAGAAGGCATTGAAGTGATTTGTCTATGCTGATTGACGAATGGGTGATTATGAATAAATGACCAGTAGAAATGCATGTGTGGTGCTGATTGAAGATGGTTGTTCCCTCAGGCTTCTCCATTTATCATAAAGTTAAAACTGCTAAATGGTCCACTAAAGTAGTTTATACAGTTCATTTTTGGTGAGTCAGTGATCAAGGGTGTTGTTTCTTGGTCAGTGATGAAAGAAATAGATTGTGTGGTGCAATTAGTATATTTTGAAGAAGATGGTAGTAAGTCAGAATGAGATCACCTCACTGTTTTAACTTCTGTTAACAGAGAACCAGCTTCTGTTGCTACTGAATGTTGTTGAAGCAGCAAGGCATTTGGAGGACATACAGACTAAGCTAGTACACCTGACTGGCTTATTCTGTGTATACTTCAAACATGTATGAAAGGCCATAGCTGAGGAAGCAAAGCTTCTGCATGTCAGTTGAACACTGTTGAATAAAGCAGTCAGTAAATGTGTCAGATTTGTGATAAAGTACCGAAGACAGTACAGTAGCTGGAGCAGATGGGAAGCTTTAAATCTGGAAGAAGAACACGAAAAACAGAATTTATAGTTATATGATGTTTTAGAGAGTGAGGAAAAGTTAACTTGAGGGAGAATGTTAAAAAGAAGATGGTGGGGGAAGACATTTTTAAGAGGCCGCTTTCAGTAAAACAGGCTAACCATTTGCAACTACCGCAGTCTGAATCAAGTGTGAGAAGCCAAGGCCAACATTAACAGAGGTTTTGATCTACTTTGAAAAGAAGTGCATACTATGGAAATTATGGCAATTGGTGGAACATGACTATTCTGAAGTGAGACTAAAAGAACATTTGTATTTTGTAAACATGACATGCGAATGTAAATGGAGGAAACTAAAATGTAGGATGTTATTTCTGTCTATTTTTAAGTTGTATTCTTAGGTTCCTAGGTTCCTAGATGAATACTAGGCTAACTGTCCTGAATAGACATTTTCAGCCTAGCCAATAACCTGAGGTCAAAATCAAACCCTGCACCTTGTGTTTATAAGGTGAAAACCTTATCCATAGTAGTGCCAATCTTGACAACTCAAATGAAGCAAATGGAAATTAAGGTAACTACCCATGACTAACACAATGACAGATATAATGAAATGGCAATGAACCAGTCAAATTAAGAAGAGCGGGAACCTCTGTAGAAACAGAGAATAAATGTGAGCAGAGATTCGCTTTCATTGAGAAAAAGCATTTGGGTATAAATGCTGTGCCAGAAACAAGATGGTTAGATATATCGGAAAGTTGTTTGTGATGGCATGGATTGGGTATGCTATGTATATGATATGCTAAAAGTAAGGCAATTCAAGGATTATCTAAGAAATGTATATAAGAGAGAAACAAATTGCCAGAACATTTAGTGAATGACAACTTTCAATTTATTCATTAACAACTTTTTTGTGTCAAAAGTGCTGCATGTTGATATAGATATGTTACAGAAGTATATTGTTAGGAGATGAGTTTCATTAATATTGATTAGAGTTAACAAAATTTAAATGAAAAGCATTGATTCTATTTTTTGTTTGTGTTAATTGTTCTACAGAATGATTCTTTAACTGCTTTTGCATATTTTAGTCTAGAACAATGATTATTTTTACTGTAAGACAAAGATGTTGATTTAATATGCTTTGCCCCAGTGATTAAACCACACCAACTGTGGCTAAACCTTCAATATACCATTCCTACTCATTGGTTATTGCTATAATATACCATACCTCCTCATTGGTTATTGCTATAATATACAATACCTCCTCATTGGTTATTGCTATAATATACCATACCTCCTCATTGGTTATTGCTATAATATACCATACCTCCTCATTGGTTATTGCTGTAATATACCATTCCTACTCATTGGTTATTGCTATAATATACCATACCTCCTCATTGGTTATTGCTATAATATACCATACCTCCTCATTGGTTATTGCTGTAATATACCATACCTCCTCATTGGTTATTGCTATAATATACCATATCTCCTCATTGGTTATTGCTGTAATATACCATACCTCCTCATTGATTATTGCTATAATATACCATACCTACTCACTGGTTATTGCTATAATATACCATACCTCCTCATTGGTTATTGCTGTAATATACCATACCTCCTCATTGGTTATTGCTATAATATACCATACCTACTCATTGGTTATTGCTATAATATACCATACCTACTCATTGGTTATTGCTGTAATATACCATACCTCCTCATTGGTTATTGCTATAATATACAATACCTCCTCATTGGTTATTGCTATAATATACCATACCTCGTCATTGGTTATTGCTGTAATATACCATACCTCCTCATTGGTTATTGCTATAATATACCATACCTACTCATTGGTTATTGCGATAATATACCATACCTACTCATTGGTTATTGCTGTAATATACCATACCTCCTCATTGGTTATTGCTATAATATACCATACCTACTCATTGGTTATTGCTATAATATACCATACCTCCTCATTGGTTATTGCTGTAATATACCATACCTCCTCATTGGTTATTGCTATAATATACCATACCTACTCATTGGTTATTGCTGTAATATACCATACCTACTCATTGGTTATTGCTATAATATACCATACCTACTCATTGGTTATTGCTAAATTGTAGCATATAAAATGATGACTGCTGTACTGATTTTAGCTTAGGTTATTGGAAAGGAAATTTGCATGGGTTATGGTTAGTTCTGATCATTAGTCTGGCTTAAAAGATGCTAGTGAAAACTCCAGATGATATATGCTGTATGTTATATATTAATACCAGACTTGCCCATTACATTTTATTTGACAAAGCAGGCTGTCTGAACTGTCCTTTTAAAAAGTAACTGGTAAATGAATGGATAGGGACTTCTTTGTCCTCTGCTTTTTATATTAGTAGATGGAGAACATGATGTCCTGATCAAAGTGAGGGCATATGTGTCTCTGGTGAAGTATCTGTAAAAAAGATGTGCTCTGCATCAGCATTTCAGTAAAACAAACCAAGCTGCAAAGAAATGCAAAAAAGCAAAAAAAAAAAACAAAACTATCATTCAGGAAATACTGTAGTTGCTTATTAAAAAATCCCAAATGACATTGATGAAGTTTATTAGAATAACACCAGTGACAGTGTAGTGTGCATGACTTGTGAGAGTTGTGGATATACAGAAAGGTTCCCTTGACTAATGCAAGTAATGAAGAAGACAATGTAAGTATGAAAGGAACCATGATGGACTTGGACACTGAACAGAAAGAAGTGAGGGAAAGGAGAGGAACAGTGGGTGTAAATGACAGACATGAATTGGGAGCTTGAGTGGGGAGTTCAGCCATATCTTGTTGTAGAGCAATACAATGGGCAGGTTTTGCCGGTTCTGACTGAGGGCATTTTAGAAAGAAGCTACTTATCACTTAATATCACAAGGATCACTTATAAAGTAAAGGGAGAAGGTTAGAAGAAAGAATATGAAAAGATTATGGTACAGAAATTTAGTTGGTTATATTATAAAAAGGCTAAAGACAGTAATATGAATAAGTTTAAAGAAAATAAAAATATGATGTGGATAAAGTACATCTTTATGCCAGGAATGACACAATCGCAATAATGATGCATCTACTTATACACTGCCATTAATTGACTAGAATGTTGAATGCCCTACAAATGACAGAGTTCTCCTGATTATTGGCTAAAATAAGTAGCACCATAGTATCAAGAAGAATGCTGGGTAGACACAGATTTACTCCTGGCTTATGATGTAAGGCCCTGGTTGATGTGTGAGGTAAGCATTGCAAAATGCTTGACAAGGGTTACAAGAACTTTTAAGTTTGTGTGGATGGAGACATATATTGTTAGGCATCTGAAGGTCCGCATGGTTACTTGCTTACCATTATTTCTAAGTTCTTATGTTCCGTTAAATAGAGTTGAACCTTATGATCTGAATTTCTTAACAAAAAAGAATACTTGGTGTTTTAGAAAGTAAAAACAGATCTCAGTTCTGAACAGGAAAGAAATTTATTGTGTAAAATGAATGTTCAGGTGGCAGTGAATGTGGGTAGATGTTTTGACCTATTAACTGTCTAATGAAACAAAATCAGTGAGCATCCCTGAAAATCAAAGAACTTCCAGATTTTGTACCTTGGATAGTTGTTAATAGTTACAGTGTCAAGCAAAGAGCAGTTACATCCAGTAATAGTAGGTGTTGTGGAGAGACTCACCTTTTGAGTTAGGTGTAGGCCTGTTAAGTTGAGCTGTAATATTAAAAAGTCCTTAAGTTCAGTGAGGCTACAGGCGGAGAGTTACATGAGTATGAAATGGAGGTATAAGTGACCTGCAGCATTGATTTCAGTTACTAAAAAGTCAGGCCTAAAGGATACATAAAGTTACATTTTGTATCAAAAGTAAGTTCAAGCCATTTTGACACCACCTTCATTTTTCAAGTCTGTGACATCTTGTGGTGGCGTCACTTTGTGTTAAGAATTTCAAGATAACATGTATCTACTGTTCTAAGAAAGAACTTTTATATTGCACAGCTTTTAAACAAATGGATTGTGTCTATATCTAGGGATGTCATTTTCCCCCTTTAATCTGCCCTCATTAGGCCAGTCATTGAATATAAGGCCCCCTTTGGCATGTTTCTGTCCAGACGCATGCAACAACTGCGATGCTCACAGAGGTACCTTACTAAAAGGATACAAGGCCTAAACAACATGTTCTATGTTGACTGACTCAAAGGCCTATCACTATACTTGGTAACCCACAGATCACTAAGAGGTGACCTGCGTCTGGCATACAAGGCATCCTCCTACCCATTGCAGATGGATTTACTGCACATTCAGCAAGTCAAATGGCATCAGAAATAATCTAGGGATCTAAACCTCTTCTGCAACATTAACAAAAAGGTATGGGGGAGAGGTATATCTCCCAGAGGATACTGCCATTGTGGAACAGATTCCCTAATTCATATAAAACAAAATTCATCCCTGTCCATATTCAAGTACAGCTTATACCTATGGATGGGAAACAGAAAGTTTACCCCATGACTGCCTCCTGTGCTACTAATGGGCACAGGCTGCTCCTAAATGCTTTATCCCATGCAGGGGTTCCCTCCAGTTATCTATGGTATGATCCCAGTTATTCTTATTGGGGTAGTGTATAATTATTGACCATGGGCTGGATAAGGCCAGTCCGCACCAAATGGAACAGGTTATTTTAAAGCACACAAAGGGAAATTGCCTAGGCTTAAAATGGCCCACAGTGGCAGCTAGCTTAGTACTTACCTATGCATCTACGAGCTTATAAGAGTAAGGTTGGAAATACCAATTATATATTGTTAATTACCTAGTCTGGTTTATTACTATATCTTAAGTTTGTTCACCTCCAAACTTTCTTCATAACACTAATGTGGACACTTCTTATAAGAATTTCAACAGTCAGCCTTTCACATCCATAAAACAGTGCAGCCATTATTCTGTTGTAACATTTTAGAATAAATGTGCCTTTGTTTTCTAAGTCAGACTGCAATAGATCTGTATACTGCACTTAAGCCTTATAAAACTTGCAGCAGGTAAACTGAAAATGTGTAACTGAATCTGCAGTATGCACTTTTGAGAGGCATAGGCGTGTGTCCTTTTCCAATGTAATGCACAACCCAAATATATAAATTTTGCAACTAATGTTTCTGTGTTCTGCTGAGAAATAATGCAATTATATATATATATATATATCTATATATATATATATATATATCTATATACATATATATATATATATATATATATATATAAAATTAAAAATATAAAGCAAAAAACAAACAAAAAAAGTAAATGCAGATGTGTGAAACAGGAACTGTAATTATGCTGTCCTGTGATTATACAGTTTGTGGTAAAATGTTTATAAGGAACTGAATTTGGAATTTTTGTTTGGTGATATTAATTTGGGAAGATCCTGGGAGGTGTTAAGGAAAGAAAATGTGGTTAATCCCCCTTTGCATCCGCAATTGAGGAATCTAGAATTAATATTAGAGAGGGAAGTCAGAAAATGGGTCACTGGTAACAGGTTTAAAAACAATTTTACTCAATCTGAGATGAATATGTTAAATGACTTAAGGACTAATCAAAACCTGAGAGTAATGGAGCCAGTCGGGGGGGTTATCATGATAGACAAGATCCTGTATGAGGCCAAAATGATGGAAATATGACAGGATGACTCCAAATATAGCATGGTCTCTATTAATGAAATAAATATTGCATATAAGAAGATAGCTTTAGCATTAAAGGAATTATTTGATGAGGGAGCAATAAATTACGAAATCTATAGTTATTTAGGAAATGACAAGCCTAGAGTCCCTCTATATTCAGAGTACTTAAGGTCCACAAAGACCCTGATGACCCTCCCCTTTGGCCAGTTGTGGCAGCAAAGGCTCTAAAACTGCCTCCTTGGGAAAATATTTGGATTACAAACTCATAAGTGTTTGGCAAAGGTCTGGGAACATCTTAAAAGATTCCTGGGATTTTCTCAAAAATATCAAATCTGACTTTTTTTCTGAAGATTTGGATTTTGTTACCATCGATGTGGTAGATTAATTTTCAGTTTTCCCATGTGATGTGGAGATTCAGTGGTTGGAGGAAGCTCTTAGAATGAGCAAGAAACTCTCTGATAATGATGTATATGTATGTTTAAAGTTGGCTGAATTGGTATTGACAAACAATTTCTTGTATTTTGAAGGTGAATTTTTTCACCAAGTCAAAGGTGTTGCCATGGGGGCCAGTTGTGCCCCCATTTATGCAAATATTATTTCATCCATTTGGGAACAGAAATACATCATTCACTCACAATATGCCCCCTGTTGGAGGATGTATAGGAAATATTTGGATGACATCTGTCTCCTGTGGGTGGAAAGTTTTGATAAACTAGAGGAATTTATTTCCAGTACCACTGAATTCTTGAAATTTACATACAAAGTCATGTTTGATCATATGGATTATCTGGATGTATCCTTACATAAAAGGGCTGGGCATTTCAAGTCCACAGTCTATAGAAAGGGAACTTTCTCCGATTATTATATTTGTTTCTGCAGTGCACGCCCCCTCTTTCAAAAGAAAGGGATTGTAAAAGAGTAATTTGTTCACGCTAGTCGAATGACCTCTGAGGATGATGATTTTGAAAGAGAATGGGAGATTTTGTAGGGAATGTTTCAAGGGGGGGGGGTTACCCATTAGATTTGATATTTAAAATAAAAGAAGAAGTAAAAGAAGGTACATTGGATACATTTTCCACAGTTTTGGGGAAGGATGTGGAATTGAATGGGGCAAGGTTGCACCAAGAGGATGAAGGGTGTCACTGGGCTTTTGTTGCTAATTTCAATGGTGACGCTCAGGTCATTAAGAGGATAGTGGAAAGGGAATGGAAAAAATGTTCTGAGTTTTCAGTCCTGGAAAAGCTGGTGAACAAACCCCTCAAAATCATTTTTAAAAGGGGACAGAATATTAAGAGTTTACTTGAACATAAGGTAGGCTCCACAACAGGTAGTTTAAGGAAGCCGGATACCTACAGGTGTGGAGCATGCTCCCAGTGTTCTTATATTAGTCATTGTGAACAATTCTGTTTCAAGGGAAGATCTAAATATTTGGTGGGGAGGGTTTTCTCCAACTGTAATTCGAATGGTCTTGTATACATTGTTCAGTGTGAGGCCTGTGAGGCCTTTTATGTAGGAAAGATGGAGCATCAGTTAAGAAAAAGGGTTTATGAGCATCTATATGATGTTAAACAATACAATGAACATAATGCCCATTATAAGCATACCCTTCGTTGCAGGAAAGCCAAGTTCCTATTTTTTGTAATAGAGGTGGTTCCTCAGGACATGAGGGGGGCTATGGGAAACCAGATTGGGCTGTAGAGAAGCCTACTGGCAGATAGTGCTGGAGGCTAACAGACCACAAGGTCTCAATTATAGTATTTTCCTTTATTAAAACTTAGGGCTGCTAAGCTCTAAGATTGTATATAATAGAATCAGAGATTTTCTTTTTTCTCTTCTGGTTTTTAATAATCCCCTATTGAGGTGTAACATAATTATTAAATTACATTAATATCCTACAGGTGGGTTGATGTGATCACTGATTTGTTCCTTTAGATGGCGCTGTTTAAACAAGGTAGATACATGTTATTTTTTATTTTTTATTAAGTTATTCAATATGGAATTTTTAGGGTAGCCGCAGTGGTGCAGTGGTTAGCATTGCCACCTCATAGCAAGAGGTTCTCCGGTTCGACTCTCAGCTGGGGTGCCTTCTGTGTGGAGTCTGTATGTCCTCCCTGTGGTTGCGTGGGTTTTCCTCCCACATCTCAAAGACATGCTGTAGTTGGATTGGACACTCTAAATTGGCCCTTGGCGTGAGTGCATGTGTGCCTTCTGTGGAAGGTTGGGCGCCGGGCTGGCAACTCGACACTGTGAAACTCCACTGCCAATCATGAGCAGACAAGTGATCCACTGTGGCAACCCCTAACTGGCAAAAGACGAAAGAAGAAGAAGAAGCAGAATATGGAATTTTTATATCACTGACTGTGTATTAATAGATTTTTAGCTAGTATTTTGAGACTTTTAAATTTGTATGTTGATGATTTTATGTTTTTATATATTTTTAATAATTCATCTTCGCTTAGGAATGACTTTTGGTATTTTTTAAGGAGGTAAGATTTATTGTTTAATTGGTGTGAACTGGGTGTGACTACTTAGAGGTGTTATTATAAAAGGGGAATGGTAAGAAGGTTTTGTGTTCATCTGATGAAGTCTTATGCATACTGGACGAAAACGTATTTTGGTTGGGGCATTGATGTGTTGTTACATTTAAAAAAAAGGCGTTTCAGTAACTGGTTGCCCTTCTTATACGTGCCTTTTTCTTTTGGTTCTGGTTTGGATTTGGCACATTCCTTGGTTTTGATTGTGAATATAATGCCCCCTTTGACATATTTCTGTCCAGACACATGCAACAACTGCGATACCCAGAGAGGTACCTTGCTAAAAGGATACAAGGCCTAAACAACATGTTCTACATGGACTGGGTCAAAGGCGTATCACTATACTCTGTATCCCACAGACTGCTAAGAGGTGCCCTGTGTCTGACATACAAGGCATCCTCCTACCCATTACAGATAGATTTACTGCACATTCAGCAAGATAAATAACATCAGAAATACTCAATCTAGGGATCTAAACCTCTTCTGCAACATCAACAAAAAGGCGTGGAGGGGGAGGTATATCTCTTAGTGGGTACTGCCGCTGTAGAACAGATTCCCTGTTCATATAAAACAAAGTTCATCCATGTCCACATTCAAGTTCCACATTCAAGTGCAGCTTATATCTATGGATGTGAAACAATGACATCTAGCTTAGTACTTACCTCTACAGCTATGAATTTATAAGAGTAAGGTTTTTAACCACAACCTGGAAATACCAATTATATATTGTTAATTCCATAGTCTGGTTTATTACTATATCTTAAGTTTGTTCACCTCCAAACTTTCTTCATAAGACTAATGTGGACAATTTCAACAGTCAACCTTGTACATCCATAAAACAGTGCATCCATTATTTTATTGTGACATTTGAGAATAAATGTGCCATTGTTTTCTAAGTCAGACTGTAATAGATCTGTAAACTGCACTTAAGGCTTATAAAACCTGCAGCAGGTAAACTGAAAATATGTAATTGAATCTGCAATATGCACTTTTCAGTGGCATAAATGTGTGCCCTTTTCCAATGCAATGCACAACAAAAATATATACATTTTGCAACTGTTGTGTTCTGCTGAGAAACAATGCAGTTATTTCTCAGCAGAACACAGTTACAAACATTAGTTTGTAATCAAAATAATAAGGATCTCTGCACCTATCAGCAGCTGAGAAACCAAGCTAAAAAACAAATTAAACAAGACAAAAAAACTTATTTCCAAGCCAATCAACTAAAATACCAAACCAACCCTAAATAATTCTGACAAACAGTCTCCTTCTATCCTCAGGAAAACCCACTACCCCAGGCCAACTCTAACCAATCAGATTGTCCACATAGAAGCACAATTTAACTCCCACTTTATCACCTCTGTAATCTCTCTACTTAATAAAACCCCCTGTATACCTCTGTCCATACCTCAAACTACCAATACTGATTCTGACCTTCTATATCTCAAACCAATTCAAATTAGCTATGTCAAAACCCTACTGTCCAAACTAAAACCTTGCACATTAGCTGCAGGCCAACTGCCAGGTGACTTCCTACAACTAGCGGCTTCTTCCGTAGCTTACCCAATATCCATACTCAACAATATGTACCACTCATCTGGAAAATATCACACATAATTCCTCTGCATAAAGGCGGTTCCTCAACTGACATAACTAACTACAGACCCATAGCCATTCTCTCTCCACTTGCAAAAATCTTAGAAAAATGTATACGTAAACAAGTCTTAGACCATTTTCTGTCCAATAATCTATTATCCAATACACAACATGGTTTCCGACCCAGACATAGCACTAGCACAGCCCTAAAAAGCTTTACCAATACTATAAATTAACTCAAAAACAAAAAACAACTAGTCTCCGCTACCTTCCTAGACATGTCAAAAGCTTTTGACACTGTATCTCAGCAAATACTACTTAACATACTAGCTTGCTATCATTCCAGCCCATTAGCCTTAAAATGGTTTCATAGTTACCTTTCTGATAGGAAACAAGCCACACTATGGAACAATAAACTCTCCCCCCAACTCCCTATAACTGTTGGAATCCTCAAGACTCGATCCTTGGGCCACTTCTATTCATAATTTTCACTAATGACCTTTCATACTGCAGCAAACCCAGCATCAATTGTACAATACGCAGATAATGCTTCCTTAATCTGCTCAGCTGCCACAATCATTGAGCTGCAAGGAAAAACTCAAGCAGCCCTCCAAAACATTGAAAATTACCTAACAGTTCAGCAGCTCATCCTAAACTCCAAAAAAACAAGCTCATTGTTTTCCAACACACCCCAACAACTAACAATCTACCTCCTATCTGTATTTCCTCTTCCAACGGTACCTTAATAGAGCCCGTTCAACATACAAAACGTCTTGGCATCACTATTGACAGTGGGCTTAAGTTTGACAAAAACTTTGCACTATTAAAAAGGTGCAGGTTAAACTGGGCTCACTCTACAGGGCTAAAGCATACCTGACTGACCATGCTAGACTCACAGCAGCCAGAACCCATCTTCTATCATCCCTTCTGTACTGCTCTCAATTATTTACCAATCTCTGCAAAACTGATCTAAATAGACTTGAATCTTGCTACAATAAAATTGCAAAATTTGCTACAAATCAATCTCAAAGCTCTCATCACTGTACTGCCCTTCTCCAACTAAATTGGTTAAAGCTCCCTCATTTTCTCACCCTGAATCAGTTACTAGCTGCACACACAGTCGTATACAAACCTAACAACTGCCCAGCACTATCTAATCTTGTCCAACCCTACAACAACCTAATGTGTCTTAGGTCTGCTGATAAAATACTTTTAAAGGTTATCCAACCACAAAACTCTCATGGCACTTCCTTGTATTCTCATATTATCGTCAAAAAATGGAACTCTCTGCTAAAGCATATTCTGTCTATAAGTGATTCACATACATTTAATCGTACCCTTAATGAATATTTCTCAGAACACAGAACTTCCTCCTGCTCCCACCCAGACTAAACCTTTCAACTCACCAAAGTCAAACCCTTCTTTTTTTCTCATTTTTCAAAAAAAAAACAAAAATAATAATTTTGCCTACTACATAGGAGGCATGATGTAAATTTTTTAATCTTTTACAATGTTTTGACTTTCTAAATGTATGTTTCTATTTTCATGACTGCTATTTTTGTAGTAATATCTGTCTGTATATCATATGTAAAACATAAAAAATGTATGTAATTGTTGGAGCTTTTCTCCCCGGGTCTTCGCTGAAAACGGGCTCCTGGCCCAGTCGGGCACTACCCGGTTAACAAATGAAATAAATAAATAAATATAAATAAATTATATATATATATATATATATATATATATATATATATATATATATATATGTGTGTGTGTGTGTGTCTGTGTGTGTGTGTGTGTATAGCAAATATAGCAGTGATACACAAAATTGAAACTGTAAAGCAGAAAACAAACAAAAAAGTAAATGTAGATGTGTGAAACAGGAACTAAAATTATACAGTCATGTGATTGTACAATCTGTGGCTGTTCCAAGGCTAGGAAGATAAAAGCTGTAGTACAACTAAAAATTCTGTGAAGGGATAGCTAGCAAAGAGCAGGAAGACAAACTCATTATCAGATAACTGTAAAACTAATTATATCTGTGTCTTTGGTATGAGAAAGATTTAAGTCATATACCTGAATGAACAGGTAATTTAGGGGAAAGAACTACAATGGAGATTGTGGTGTACAAATCTGTTAAGTTTGCTTCCACTTATAATGTCTGCCTATGATGTCATCTAAACATTAAGTCAGCATAGCTTAGAGCTCATTATTTTTTTTTAGTTATGAGATATGTAGGAGGAGGTTTAGCTCTAGACATATGTCTTATAATTTTTTTGTTCAAATGATTATTTTATGATTTCTCAGTTAAATAAGCATAATGTAAAATAAGAGTTACAAGTCAGAAAGGCTAAAGCCAGGTACAGAAAAATTTAGGGCACTTTCGCAAATGCTAATATCAGAAGATGATCATACAAGAAAGCTACTAGAGCAAGATACAGCATGGGAACAGAGCTTTGAATTGGAAAATAATGTTAACATGCTCAAGAAACTAGTTACAAATACCTTAACATTAGAATGACATAAGTCAGTTATGTTGCAAGTAGATGCCAGTGAGAATGGTACAGGAGATTTGTTTCTACATCTGCTTATGTATCAACAGAATTTGCAGAGGCACACAAAATATATGCTGGTATAGAAAAGGAAGCTATTACCAATACTGCATACTTTTGAGAAATGCTATGAATATTTCTGTGGTAAAGAATTTCAGGTAGAGACATACCTCAGACCATTGCAAGGCCTGTTCAGAAAGTGACTTTATGACTTTATAAAGCATCTCTGAAAATAGAAAAGATATTACCTAATATATAGAAGTTTGATCAGAAAGTGAAATACAGAGCGGGAAAAGAACTACAAGTAACAGTTATGGAGAATATAGTTACCAGAGAAGCATGCAGAGCTGTTGAAAGAATAACTAGAGATTCTGTGTGTAAATCAACAGTTAGCAATGGCAAAAGAGCAAATAAAATAATTTCAGAGAAGTAATGATACCAATTAATTTCCCAGTTTCCATCCCAGCGCTCTTAGCTCACACGCTGTTCTCCTGATTGCTGTGCCCTCTACAGCTCTAGATTCCGCCATTACTCCTACCTACCAGGTTGTCCCTGATTTAACTCTATTACAGGGTGGACCCCCTAACATCTGGGGAGTTATCCCTGTGGTGTACATATTTAAGACATAATGTGAGAGGGATCACTTTGGGGTCACAGGATGTGGCACTGGGAGCCATCATGTGTGATGAACAGTCAACTTTCCCTAGCCTTATTATTCCTTCCAGAATACTGACATATTTGGTTTACCTGCATGGGTAATGAGGAGTGGGCTGAGGATACACCTGCCCTTTGACCCTTACAGCAACCCATTTCTTTGCCATATCACACAACCAGCCTGCCAAACTGCCTCTGTACAAAGTCTGACCTCTGCTAGAATTCAGTGATAAATCTGTCCTTCATGCAAGCTCAATATAGGGATGGCCATTCTTCCTGCCTCGAGAGCAAAAGAAGTTGTAATCCCCCATATGCTCGGCACTTCTCCAGCCCATAATTGAGTATAACGCCCCATTCGACCTTCCTAAGTACTCGCAACAAACAGAGAGACCTCAGAGGTTTCTAACAAAGAAAATCAAGGGGCTCCAGCGTGTGCCTTACACAGACCGACTAAAGTCCCTGTCACTATACAACATATCATATAGACGTGTTAGGGGAGACATGCCTGGCCTACAGAGCAATCCAAGACCCAAACCTAATGAACTTGCTGCATATCCGTAAATGAAATGGGACAAGGACTACCCGTTCCAGAGACCTAAATATGGCCCCTGACTTAAATAGGACATGCTGGAGGGACAGATTTCTCTACCAGCGACTGCTGCATCTTTGGAACAGGCTACCAACTCATGTGAAACAGAGCACCTTTATGACACTATTCAAGAGGAACCTGGACGCGTTGATGAGGCACCGTAAATTCTTACTGGGGATAGCAACCACAGCCCTCCTGGACATGGGCAGTCATCACTAAATGCAGTCTTAGGTATCGACTAGTATTTCAATGGTATTACATTGGGTTGAAACGGATAGGCTTAAAATGACCTCCAGGTCGATAGCCTAGTAATCTCCTATGATCCTACACTGAACAAACATTTACTGCGGTGTCATGTAATCATTGTGCATACATACGTGTTTTAATTAGGATGTAGTAAAGATGTGTTATTGGCTCAACATACACGTGCCTTTACTTGAAGATTTTAGAGTCACTGAAGAATGAAATAACAGTATTACGAATTCACGTAAAAAGTAGGCTCTAGGGGAAGAATGCATCTGTTAAAAAAGTGATTGTTTTACTGTTGTGAATGATGCCGCAGACATAAGTATAGCACAACATTACTTACTTTTTTAGAGTGAGATTTTGCATGTAATTAGAATTATGGAGTTTGTTAATTTTATTTATAGGAGTATGGAATGCACACATGGTCATTGTTGTGTTCTTTGAGTAATAATTACATCACAAGTTTTTTTGTGTATGACTGTGGCCTTTTTTTCATGTGCAGTTATGATGCAAAACAAGGAATAAAGGCAAAGAAAGGACAACTTTAGCCATGAGGAAAATTGCATTCACACAGCAGCCCTCACGACATGTGGGAAATGTAGGTTTGGTACAGGGAGCTCAAACAAGCTGAGAGGACAAAAGCATGGAATCAAGATGTTATGGACATTAATGCAGTAGGTAACAGAAACCACACATTAACACTTTGTAAGAACAGGACAAATGATATTGTAGGATGTGCTAGAAGCAAGATGAAGAATGCATTTGCCCATAGCAGTTCTTGGTGGGGGGGGGGGGGTGCTGCAGCAATTATCCCATTAGCACCAGATAAGGGATACTGCCTCTTCATCTATGGGAATGACCATGACACAGAAGATGATGGCACTGGAATAATCCAAGGTGGTGTGGACACTGGATATTACCAACGTCTGCACAAGCAATAGTCATCTACCCAGGAAGGTTGGTTTAAAAACGCATGGCAATTACTATTAACAGGTGAATCTTCTACATCTGCACAGAATGACAGTGAAGGCAGTGTGCATGGTAAATGTCCCCCCAACACAGTGTGTTCTTTTTTTTTATTAGTAACATTTTTAAATAATTTCTTACAGGGTCGGCAGCAAAAACAAAGAGTTCCACTGTACCAATACATTTGGAGGGTATCAGCATCAGATTGACAGTTGAAAATTATGATGATGATGATGATGATGATAACATAGTTATATTTATGAGGCAGACTGAGACAAATGGCACATAGTCCACAAGTTTAATGACAGAATCTTACACCCACAACATGATACTAACTCTAAAAGAAGTGACAGTGCATAACAAAGTCAAGCACATGCTGACATTACACTCACACTTGTGCAATAAGAAAATGCAGGCACTACACCAGTATCTCCAAACCTAGATGAACACTTTGAGGATGATGGTAGACATTCAGAAGAAACAGTGTCCACAATGACATTTTTACAAAGAGCAGCCAGGCATAGGAATTGTTACAGCTACCCCATGAAACAATGCAAGCATTTGGCTGCCCAACAGCAAATGTGCCATGACATTATTAGGGGTCACAGCACTGCAACAGAGGGTCAGCAGGAAATGGTCAGAGTCCTCCAGGGTATACATGATGATTTCCAGGACTATGTAGGAATGGCAGAGGGTATGGGTAATGCCTTGACCACAGTGATGCATAGTATGGTGGCCCACAAAGCATCCATGGCTGCCTCCATTTGTACAGTTGTTAGGATTTACTAGACTTAATCAGGAGTCAGTCTTGGAAGGAGAAGAAGACGGTTACTGTCTGGACAAGTGAGGGCAGATCACAAGATACTGTAAGATACTACAAGTGGGGTAGATCACATGAGACTCCGTGTTTCTCAAGAATGTACTGTAATTATTTGAGGGGAAACAAGAACAACAGATTTCACGCAGGCCACATCATAATTCATCTATACCTAGCAGGACCTCTGATTTGAGGCCAAGATTTTATTCCCACAGCACTGTCAGACTGGTGTCTGCAGGATCACATGCATCAAGTAGATCAGACAATGGACTAACTCACCATCCCGCTCACATAGACTGTCACCTAGCCCATCTATAGGAGATGTGTATGACACATTTGACCTTGTCCTTCTGTGATTGAAGTTTGACATTTCTGTTACAATTTCACTGTCACAAATGCAGGTGTTTATCTCCAAAGGGAATACGTTATTTAAATAAAAAGTGTGTGTGCTTAGGATGCTGTACAAATTTGTGCATTTCATCTTGTAATGGCACTGCTTAACACCTCAGGTAACTGTCGAAAGAAATCTGTATGACATTCTTACAGCTGGCAGTTACCTGCAACTCCATATCAGCAATGCACAAGTTTTCATACAAACACAGTAATGAGAAAATTAGATTAAAACGAGTTTCCAAACATGTAAACAAACACTGCTGCCACTTCACCCTTACTGCACAAATGATGAAATTTTGTCTGTGAAGTCACAAATTATCATGCATGATAAAATACAATAATTTAATGTGCAGTACCTCAACAGACAACATAAACTCAGGAAATATTGCATAATAAAAAAATAAACTAAAAAAAACCCTGTATGATACATTTTAATTCAAGTGTAAGTTATGAACTCATGTTAAGTACTTAATTAACAGATGTGAAGTTGTTCTATCTTGCCATTCATTCTTTACTGATGGGTTCGGAGCCGATCCCTCAGCTCTGAGTCGGCACCTACTGCAAAGCTTTAGGATTTCAAGTAGCTCAAGGCCAAGTCCCTATCCCATGATGCACCCTGAATTACCTCAGATCTAGTTTGCCACTGCAACCGATCAGAGGTTCCTGATAGCTTGGGCCAGTAAAACTTTTAAATACTTTACTGTTTTACAAATATTGTTGTTAGTTTTTCATTATAGTAGATAGATATTTAGGTTAGATAAGCTCTTAAAGCTTTATCTATAGAGTTCCCTTCCCTGTGTGCTGTTTCCTAGCTGTATATTTGGCCTCATTTTTCTTATAGGCCTGTTTAACTTCTCTGACAAAAAATTATTTGTTCAGTGATCTTTTGTCACACATTGTTAAAATTCTGGTGTGTGGATTACTTGTTAAAATTCTCTGTGTGTGTGCTTGTTAGGTTTATCTTTAAACTTGTGTGCATATATTTAGCCTGTTTTTATAAGGCTTATTAGTAGTATAATTAGCCTTAGTTTAAAAGGCTTGTGTATGTTTTTGCTGATAGTTAGCCTGTGCTTTACTAAAAGGATTATTAGTACTTAAGGCTTGTGTGTGTTTCTGTGTGCTTATAGTTAGCCTGATTTTTATTAGAAGGCTATTTGATATTGCTGTTATTGGGTGTGTCCATTTCTGTCATGGCTGATGACAAAGAAAAACACTCTAAGTCAGGTTTTAAAAAAATGCCCTGAATGTGGGCAGAAGATGTCGGTTACTGACTGCCATGTGAATTGTGTCTACTGCTTGGATGCCTTGCACCTACAAGAAACATGCTGTATATGCCATTCTTTTTCCTCTAGAGTTCTCCAAGAGAGAAAAAGAAAGTTTATTGATAGGGGTTTGTTAAAACATTCTTTCCAGGAGGTTTTGAGTGACCAGGATGGATCTAGTAAGTCTTCAAAGTCCTCCAAGACTTCTGGAAAATCAAAAGAATCAAAAAAGTCAAAAGAGTCTGTGACATTGGCTTCACAGCTCTTGGAGCCGACTGTCTTCTCTTTTCAGAGCCGGTCCCCGGTCTTGGAACCGGTGTCCGAAACTCCTAAATCGCCTCTACTCCACTCGTTACCATCAGTCTAATCATCTCGATCTTCTGTAAGCCTGTCTGATTTGGATGTGGATCTGGTGGCTCAGAAGCTTTTACAGGCACCATCCTTTGCCAAATTGTTATCGGCTCTGACCCAGGCAGCTTTGGAGCCGAAGATCCTTATGCCAGCTATATCTCTTCCTCCTCCAAGCCATACCGGTCCTTCGGAGCCGGAGGAGTCGGACCTGCTGATTGTGGAGCCTTTGGAGCCAACGCCTGCTCCAGTGTCTTTGGCTCCGTTCACTCTAACGTCCTCGGCGCTGATAGAGGACTGTAGGAGCCGACACTCTCTGGTCGGGTCCGAGGAGGATATTCAAACTGACTTGGTTCCGACTTTGCCTCTCGGGGCTTCGGCTCAGATGAGCCCAGCTCTTACCTTGGGCTCGGAGCCCACTGTCCCGGTGCTGGGGGTATCGATGGTTTCCTCAGATCCGTTGGTCCCTTCACATCGGAGCAGAGGTGCCTTCGAAGCCATGAGGACAATTATGTGTCCCAAGACATCCTCAACTTTGGGTCCGGCTTCTTCATCCCCTAAAGCACCTGTATCTGCTTCTGCCTCACAGATCCTTGCTAAGCGCAGAGCCCCAGAGCCCCAGAAGCCCCACTGGGTGGCCCATGCTCTTCTGAGACCTCCCCAGAAGCTCACACTGATGAGGTTCCCAGGAAGAGAGTGTGTAAGAGGAAACATTTGGACTCCCCTCAGGAGTCATTAACATCTGACACTGACTTGGATGAATCAGAAGGGTCCCCACAGTCCCCCTCTGAGGATATCTCATTTGCTGAGATACTGGAAATCCTTAGGCAGAGGGGTGACTGGCAGTCCACCAAACCTACTGAGGATGGGTCGGTCCTCCTGAAGGCTTTCACGTCTCAGCCCTCCACCTCTTGAGTGTCTCTGCCCTTCGATGAGCTGATGCAGCTGGTCTCAGGAAGGGAGTGGGAGTCTCCGGATACTATGGAGCCTGTCCCTAGGAGGCCTAATAAGTTCATATCTGCCCTCCCCAGGTAAATCCTTCATGATAAAAGGTGTGCCAGTTGATGCCATGGTGGTGGCGGCAGCCACCAAAAAGGAAATGTCTGAAACTTCCTCGTCTATCCATCCTCCTAACCGAGACTCCTGGATCATGGATAGATATGGGATGCGCATGTTTAGTTTAGCGACTTTTGCTCTTCATTCACTTAACTATTTAACCCATTTTACCAGACTACAAAGAGATCTCCTTAAAGAGCTGGGAGATACTCTTCAGGGTACAGTAACTGCAGCAGCTACAGACAAAGTTATCGCCCAGCTTGCTACCCTCAATTTTATAGTGAACTTGTCCATACGCCTCATTTCATATGCAGCTGATGGAACGAGTAGGGCAGTGGGTACAGGAGTTGCTCTTAGGAGACACTCCTGGATATGCTTGTGTTCCTTCATGGAGCTCTTCAAGTCATCCTTTGTGAATACCCCCTTTGATGGCTCGTCCCTTTTCTGGCCTAAAGTCAAGGAAACCTTAACCAGGTGTGAGCAGGATGGAAAGACTCTGTCTGCTGTCGTGGTCCATTTTTTTCACACCTACCAGACCCTACCCCAAGGGTCAAAGGGGAGAGAAAATGTGGTTCCGAAAAGCCCAAGGAGCCTTTCAGGACACACTTGGTGAGCCCCCCTCCAGGGGCAGAAGAGGGGGCAATAATGAAAGATGCCGCCCTCGCGGCAGAGGGGATCCGCAACACCAGGGCGACAGATATCACTTCTTTGGGAAGCTCTACCAGCACTCCTGAAAGGAGGCCCGACTGTCCTGCTCTGGAGGCAGTCAGGGGTCACTTATCTTTGTACCCAGATGCCTGGCTCAAAATAACAAACGACAGCTGGGTACAAAGTATCATTTCCAGAGGATACTTCATCACTTTCACCACACCCCCTCCACCGACAAGGAAAATCCCAGATGTTCCACCCAGTTACAGGGAACAAGCAACAGTAGAGGTCCAGATGTTGCTAAGAAAAAGAGTCATCCAACCAGTCCCAGCAGACCAGACAGGATCCAGAAGTTACTCAAGATTCTTTTTAGTTCCAAAAAAGACAGGGGACTGGAGACCTATATTGGACTTCAGCAGACTAAACAAATCTGTAAAGAAAGAGAAGTTTCGGATGGTCATGCTTCAGTCAATACTTTCCTTCTTAGGAAAAGACAATTGGATGTGCTCGATAGATCTCCAGGAAGCATACTACCACATAAAAATGGCCAGGCCATCCAGGGATCATCTGCTCTTCAGGCTGGGAGCCAATTATTACCAGTTTCAAGCCCTGCCCTTTGGTCTCACTACAGCCCCAGAGTGTTCACCAAATGCATGGCAGTGGTCACGGCTCACCTGAGACGTTTAGGATTCCAGGTGTTTCCGTACCTAGACGATTGACTCCTTACCACCACCACCAGGCATCAACTCATTCAGGCCAGGGAGTCCACTCTGTCACTCTGCAATCAGCTGGGCATTACAATAAACTCAGAAAAATCTGCTTATCGAAGCAGAACTGGACACCACCACCACCATGCTAAGACTTCCAGTAGAAAGAGTCTTACTTCTCCGTCAGCATGTCCGCATTCTAATATCCAAGAACAAAGCACCAGCATCAGAAGTTCTGAAATTGTTAGGTATGATGGCAGCAGCAATTCTAGCTATACCACTAGGTCATATGTACATGCAGATACTACAGTGGCTGTTGTTCACTCAGTGGTCTTACCAAGAGCTCCCCATATCTCACATAATAATGATCACAAATTCCTGCAAAAAGGATCTTCAGTGGTGGTTGACCTCACTTCAAGTTACGATAGGACGCCCATTTGTGCTACCCCCTCCAGCAGACACAGTGACCACGGTCGCTTCCCTGATAGGGTGGGGGGGGGCATTTTCAGGGAAAGACAGCCCAAGGCACATGGGCCGATCAAGAGACACATCTGCATATCAATGTCCTAGAGATGAGAGCAGTACTTTTGGCATTGCAGTACTTCCAGAACTCTCTTCCTCTAGGTATGATTGCAATTCAGACGGACAACATGTCAGTGGTCTGGTATTTGAACAAACAAGGAGGAACCAGATCTTACCCCCTTTGTTGTGAGGCCCTCAGAGAAATGGCAGTGGGCTACTTCCACCCAGCAATTTCTGTCAGCAATGCACATCCCGGGGAAATCTAACGTGATAGCAGACTAGTTGACCAGAGCAACTTTGTTGCCCCATGAGTGGTCCCTCAAGACGGAATAGCGGACAGGATATTCCGCAGGTGGGGCCAGCCATGCTGCGTCCTTTTTGCCAGTCACATGAACACCAAATGCAGAAGCTACTTTGCCTTTATTCCCCCTCCGGGAGAAGCCCCAAGGGATGCACTCGTACACATTTAGCCTCCGGGTCTCCTATATGCATTCCCACCAATCCCATTGATACCCAAGGTACTACAGAAAGCCAAAGCCCTGGGAAGGACCATCATTCTAATAGCTCCCTATTGGCCTCATCAGATTTGGTTCCCCTTCCTTCGACTTCATCTTTTGGAGGACCCCTGGATTTTGGACTCAGTTCCAGACCTTCTGACGCACCCGTTGGGGGACCTTCATCCCTCTCTGCAGTCTCTGAAGCTGACAGCTTGGCTGCTCCAATTCCCATCATAGCCAGGTTCCATAACCTTTCCAATGAGACGAAGCAAATTCTCCTATCATCTCATAAATCCTCTACCAGGAAGCTGTACCTCAGCAAATGGAAAAAAAATTTCTATATGGGCCGCTAAAAACAATATCGATCCTTACCAAGCCCCTATATTCTAGATTTCTTAACCATGATATTCAATAAAGGAGCTACAACAGCAACAGTCCGTGTTCAACTTGCTGCCATTTCTAACTTTCATCTGGGATTTGAAGGATTGAATATTATGTCACACAAATTATCCAAAGCCTTTCTCAAAGGGACCTTTCATATTAGACCACCTGTGAAATCTCTCTATTCTCCTTGGAATCTAAATTTTATGCTTTCCTGCATAATTCTTCTGCCATTTGAACCAGCTTCCTCATGTGAACTCAAATTTTTTTCATGGAAAACCATCTTTTTAGTGGCTATTACTTCTGCCCGCAGCGTGTCAGAGCTTCAGGCCTTATCCATTAAGCCTCCTTATTTGATTTTCCATGCTGACAGAGTCGCACTTCAAACAAACCCCTCTTTCTTACCCAGAGTTTGCACTGAAACTAATCTCAACCAAATGATTGATTTGCCAGTTTTCTTCCCCAATCACTCCAACAATTTAGAGTACGTGCTGCACAAACTTGATGTTCACAGACAGCTCAGATTTTATTTGGCTAGAACAAAAGATTTCAGGAAATCAGACCAGATTTTTGTTTCATTCTCAGATTCCAGGAAGGGTATGCCAGTGGCTAAAACAACTCTGTCTAAATGGTTATCTGATTGTATCACCTTTGCTTATTCAGCTGCCCATATGCCCTTGCAGCATAAAATTAAAGCTCACTCAACCAGAGCAGTTTCTACATCATCTGCCTTTTCTGCCAGACTTCCTATTGATAACATTGGTGCAGGAGCCACTTGGTCAAAACCTCATACCTTTATCACTCATTACAAAGTTGACAGGGCCTCCTTTGGATTCACGGTCCTGAGAAATATACTCCCATGAGCCACCCGAGGTTGATGGTGCTTGGGATGCTACCCATCAGTAAGAATGAATGGCGAGATTGGACAACTTCACATAAAGAAGTTATGTACTCACCATAACGTTCCATGTGAGTTGTTCATCTCGCCTTCATTCTTACGTCCCTCCCTCCTACCCCATCCTGGGCTTTCAGAAGACCGAGGTGCTAGATCCTTCCTGGTCACTCAACCCTTCTATACTTTCTCTCTAATGTAGTTATAGAATGACATATGGTATTATTTTACACAGTAAACAAGATCTTAGGTAACTCAGGGTGCGTCATGTGATAGGGACTTGGCCTCGAGCTACTTGAAATCCTCGAGCTTTGCAGTAGGTGCCGACTCGGCTCCGAACCCATCAGTAAAGAATGAAGGCGAGATGAATGACTCACATGGAATGTTATGGTAAGTACATAACTTCTTTTTTTTTACTAATTATACCACTTAAAGACATTTAGTGCGCATATAATTAGGTAAAGCAGCTGAGTAGAATGTGGTGGGAAAACAGTTAATTGTGATTATTTGTTATTTGATGCCTTACAGCATCACTGAGACTGAGTCAGTGAGAACACAGACATGACTTTTGAAAAAAAAAAAAATATATATGAATAACTGTTCTGAAAAAAATTATTTTAAGATGAGAGAATGTCATATGAACAGTGAAAGCAGACCATGCACCACAAAGCATAGCCCACAGATATCACTGCATGCTTCAGTTGTACTAAATCTGTTTTTTACAAATAGGAAACATTAACCTGAATATCATAGTCCACAGTTCTGGACTAGACATTGCCTCTTTACCTGTGCAGCTGTATGTCCTGCATGAGTCTGCTGCATGGGTACCCTGCTGGCATCTTTTCATCATTAGTCATAGTACCACTGGAACTGGGAGCTGCAGTGACAGCTTGGGTTACTTCACTACCAGACTCTGGCAGTACCTGGGTCATAGTGAAGGGCATCCTCAGATTCATCCTGAAATGGTTCTTCAGGAGGCCAAAACCATCTCGATGACAATAGAGCTGTGGGACAGGGATGTGTTATAGATCTGTTCTGCAGTTCCACTTGGATTTCTCAGTGGTGTCATGAGTCATGGTTCCAGTGGATATCCAGCATCTCCTCAAACATAAAAAAATAAATGAGAGAGAGAGAGAGAAGGGGATGGGGAGACAAAACAAAGAAAAGGGATTTAGTATTCAGCAATACATTTTCCCATGAATAATTATTTAAATACAATAGAAACAAGAGGAAAACGTATTTTTCTACTTACAAACAAGATGACCACCAGGCATCCTACCATGCTGGAAGAGGCATAGAGTGAGTTTGTGTGCCAGAGTATGGGAACAATGTGCACTGCTAGGTTGCTAGGCGGAGGTGCTAGTAATGAAGCCACATGCAAAGCATACTTCCTGGCAACTGATGGAACGGTAGCCCTTCTTATTGCTGTACCATTTCCCCTTGAACCAGATGGGTCCTAATTGCAACAAGGTTGCAATCTATCACACCAAGTACCCCAGGGAAATGTGCCACCCCATAAAAGGCACTCATAGTCCAGGCTTGGTCCTGAGGTGACAACAGGAAATAGAAATATAGTGAGGGCTATACATACCTTAAGATCCAGAGGGATAGGAAGTCCATGCATTCCTTCAGTACCTCTATGGGGGTCACACATACTCACTAAGACCCTGGAAATGCCCAGGTCCACTTTGAACATATCAACTATCACCTGATTTTCAAAGTTATAGTGGGCAATCCTCTGCCTATATCTCTGCCTTCTTGGCCGTTGTGCGCTGCTGGGTTCAAGCGGTTTTGGCTCGGCCAAGACAAGCAACTGACATCTGGATATAGAAAGCTAGCAGCAAGTGACAGTATTCTCATAAATAGCAAAATAGAAAGGATTTGGTGAGACTCTTCTTTATATAACATATCTGCTGATGGTGCTGAAAAGCAGGAAAATTCCACTGTGAATTTCAAATAGGGAAAAATCCACTATGAATTGCAAATAGGTGAGAGAATGCTTCATTAGAATAATCTGTGTTACTACATTCCTCATTTGCATCTCATTATGACTTAATTTGCTTATGGTCATACACAGCCATTGTGCATTAGCACATGTGGCTTCTATGAATTACTGCTTAGCTGCACTTATTTGCAGACAGTGTGTCCAACTGAGTCACCTTCACTCATGATACACCAGTCTGCATAGTTGGAAATGCTTTGCATAGTTATTTATGATTAATTTCTCATCGCTATACATCAAACTTCAATTTGTGCATCTTAAACAGCTAAAATTGTTCAGTTTGATTTCAAAAACGTGAAAAGCACAACATGCGTTATTACAGACTTCATTTCACTTTTTGATTGTTGAAGTTAGTATACCAGCAGCATTCCCATAGAAAGTAAAAAATAAGCTTAAAAACTATGAACTATAAAAAGAAACCTGACAGTCTGAATAAAAATGATCATTTAGGGAAGGAAAATAGAAACAAATCATTCTTTGAGGCAAACACATTATTTTCCTTCCTGGCAGATAATATACAAACTTGCTTTTCTTAACAGATAACAAATAATGTGAAAGTACTCCCTAGGAAGTACGTATTTTGGATTTTGAGATTCTTGTCCTTGCGTGTCTATGCACAGCTTATACTGCTGAAACCTTCAGGGAGCATTTATAAGTTAGTTTGTTTGAACCACCAGTAAATATAGCTTTTGTGAGCTCAGCAGGGTGCAGTATCTGCTTAACAACCTCTGTTTTCAATGGGGTTTACATTTACGAATTCTAGGTAATAGTGTATGGGTTACCAATATTTTAATAGACTCCACAAAATGAACACAGTACCTTTTAAAAGTCTGTTTCAAGCAGAGCACTTAGCAGTCCTTGTTTTCGTTACTGTGTGTGTTTCATGATTGTCTTAATTTAAGTAAAAGAAAAGGTTGCCATTTCTGAGATTTTGAGAAGGGGTGTGTCAACAATAAACTGACATAACACTGCCTTTCTTAATGTGGCACTCGTATGGATTAAGAAACATGAAACAGTAGCATTGAACAATTATTTTACTTTTCTTCCCTAACTCAAGAGATGGATGCTAGTACAGGTAACAAACTCACAAAGGACAGGTGTTAGTAAATTTCAAAAATCAATGCGTTTAAATGGAATTCATCCCTTCAATGGAAAACCAGTTTACACTATGAATATATATGTTTATAGCCCCATCTTTTTGACACATCTGGGATATCTGTTTTTTTGTTGGCATTCATTGCCCTCTGTTTTAAAAAAAAACACTTGATTTGTTTAATTGGTCAAACATTAAACAACAAATGCTTTTAATTGATAGTACACCGCTTTCACTGGCCTTAGTTTGTTTTATTTGTCTGATAGGTACAGACTGGTGTTGTAATGGGCATGTCTTTTAAAGCACTTTGTAGCCAACATGTCTAAGTGTCAGAGGACTGATTTTTTTTACAATCCATGTTATAATTTGTCATGCTTCTTCAGTAATATATGTGCCAGCTAATGAGTGACGTAGATCAGAAAGGTAATCTCATGCCTGCTTTTCAACACTTAGCATGCGCTGCTGCTAGAACATATTAAACATCCTGATGAGACAGAAAGAGCCTCTTTGTTTTCACCAAGTTGTCATTAGTCAGGGGAGCAAAATCCTGACTCTGTTGGTAATTGAGGATCCACACCATTATCTAAGACTGGGCTAAAAAGTACCTATTTAGTACTGTTTAGGTTTTTACTGCAAAAGTCACTGAATTTGTCTACTTCATGGTAGTAACACAGAGATACAGGATTTTCTTCTTTTTTCAAACACCGACATAGGCAAATTTGCATTCATATAAAAGTAATCAAAGTATATGAACATAACAAACATTATACTTCACATATATTGCTATATATCATATAATCTAAGCAATATTACATCAGTTATGCAATTCCTGCCTTTTTTAAACAAAAAACATCTGTATTAAACCATTACTTACTGCATAAGCAATCATACATTTATACAAATGAAAATAAACCACACTGACACAATCCTAGTCGCAAGCATTTTACATCACAGACCATACTGACACACTCCCAGTTGCAAATATTATACATAGTTTATAATCTACCCACTCTTTCTCACTCATACATTACATAGCTCATTTAAGTCCTGTTACATTTTTGACCTCATTCCTCCCTTGTATGTATTGTTCACACAATTCCCATTTTTCCTATGTAGTTTGCTCCTAACCTATTCCAAAGATCTCAATTGCAGTTGTTCTATCTGTGTTGCTATATTCATTACTTCCAGTATAGTTGGTTTAAATTTTGATTTCCATTTTCTAGTAATTGCTTTTTTGGCAGCCACCATTATTAGACACAGCAAGGCCTTAACATGCCTAGGCAATTCTGATTCTGTATCATAGCTCAGAAGTATCATCTCCCTCGTCAGACCAGTCTGCCCACCCAGCATCTCCGACAGGGAATCCCACAGGGAATCCTTAAAGTCTGCCCACTCAGTGCGCTTCCAGAAAATTTCTTCCCCTTCACACCTCCAACATTTGCTGTCTGCCTGAGGAAAAAATCTCTGAAGTCTACTTGGGGTATAAAAATATCTATATAAACATTTCCAGGCATATTTGGGAGACATACATATGTCCTCCTATTGTTTCTTTGTGAATTGCTTATCCAGTCTCTCTTCCCTATCCTTTCTAACCTCCTCTGATTGATTCTTATAGTTATCAAGCAATATTTTATATGCTCTACTAATTATTCCTTTTTTAATGGCAGCTTCTGTTCTAGATTCTATTAAAAACTCTACCAGTGCTGGTCTTTCTTTTAGGATCCCCTCCCATTTCTTTCTCTTTGCCTATACTCTGATATCAGTCCTTGATAGGGAAGGCACTCTCTAACCTGCAGTCCAAGTAAATTATTGGCATCTTCCCATTCTATCATCTTTCCCTCTCTAGTTATTTGTCCCCAGTACCTTGGTTCCTTTGCCAGTTTTCTCCAATACATTCCAGCCCCCTCTTGCCTATTGTCTCTATCCCTAATTGCAGTCATCCCTATCGTCAGAATCTCTTTTCTCCATTTCCATGTTGGTTTAGTTCTTAGAATACTTTCTGCTACTTTATGGATATAATATTCTGTATGATTATTGTTATTCTCCTTAAAGGTCTGCATCCAAATTTTGAGTCTCTCCTTGTTTCATGAGCTTCCCCCTTGTTTCATCATCATCCCTTTCCACTTTGAATTATACTTTTCTACTTGTGTTCTGTATAAGATTCTTAACTGTGTAGCTCTGAAATACCCCATTCAAATTGGGTAATAACAATCCTCCCTGTTCTACTGGAGGAATCAGCTTATCCCAATTGACTCTTGCGTCTTCCCCTGCCAGATAAAGTCCTTCAGCTCTTTATTAATTGCTGCCCACAACTTCTCCTCTAGTTGGTAAAAATATGCCTGACCTATGTATAAAACTAATGGGACTAAAAACATTTTTACTGATTGTATCTTACTATCCATATCAATATAACAAAGCTTCCATTTTCTCATTTTTTTTTTATCTTTTGTTTAGTCTCTCCCACATATCCTTAGCTACCACACTAGAATCATTGTTAATCCATACTCCTAAATATTTCATTTTATCATGTCCCCATAAATATGGGTAGTCCTGCACCAGTCCATGTGTGGGTACATAATTTACTGCAATTGCCTTTGTTTTATCTTCATTAATTTCGTATCCTGAAAAGATCTGAAACTGTCTCAAAATGTTCCACAACACTGTAATGTCTTTTTCTGGTTTTGTCAGGTACAAAATAATATCATCTGAAAATAAAGCCAGCTTTTCTTGACTACCATACCAATTATATCCTTGAATTTCTCAGTCCCTTGTTTTCTTTGCTAATGTTTCTAAATATAATGCAAATAATAAAGTGGAAAGAGGATATCCCTGCCTTGTTCCTCTGCTCAAGCAGAAGTTATCAGAGAGGACCCCACCCACTTCAGTTTTCGCTTCCAATCCTTCAAAAATTCTACTAATCAACCTGATATTTTTTTCAGGAAATGCAAATGCTTCCATTGCCCTGCTCATAGAATCCCAGCTTACTCTGTCAAATGCTTTCTCTGCATCAAGACCCACCAGCAACAATGATATTTTCTTACATTCTGCTTCCCTCTGGGTCATCACTGTTCTGTTAATGTTGTCAAATGTTTGCCTCCCCTCCTCAAAACCATATCATTCCATATCTATCAATTTTGGCATTACTTTTGCCATTTTTTAGCCGTTATAGACATGAACACTTTATAATCATGGTTTAGTATTGAAATAGGCCTGTATGAAGCTGGATCTGATGGATCCTTACCCTCTTTAGGTATTACAGCTACCACTGCTTTCTTGAGACAGACTTTTCTGAGCATGCATCATTTCAGGGAACAGACAGCAAGACAGCCACTTTGCATAAACTTTCTTCATGAGCATTACAGGTAAAAAGAGAGAAGACTGCCAAACTATATCTGAAGCTGTTAATTATCATCCGTACCAGCATACCAAAGGAATAAATATTTCATTTTTAGACCCTTCCTTGGGCAGACTCACTATTTAATACTTGCCAGAGTTACATCAGAAGGGAAGGGTGAGTGGAAAACCTCATGTTTTTAATATGCACATGCACATCAAGGAATGGGACAATGTGAACAGAATCCTTTCCTGCTGGAAGTTGTATGGACTAAATAGGGAATGTGTAGCAAAATGACTTATGACTGCAGCAATAATATATTTGATAGTTCAATGATTAAATAAGAGAAGGGCAGGATATGTGATAGTTGTCAGTGGCAGTTTAAGAGTCTGCAAATGTCGATAAAGCAAGGAAAATCTGAGTAAGCTAGACTGTCTTCTCTTAAAACAGATATTATATCATTTTTCTGGTACTTGTGACACAGATTTATTTCTTTACTTTTTTAAACAACTTTATTGTGTAAGCCAGATGAATGAAAACTACACATGACAATATACCCAGGCACAGTGAATAACTGAGATACAAAACTTCTTATGATAGTTTGCAGATAAATGTTAAGTTAAATTATCTAAACTGAATCAGAAAATAGTTCAGAAATCATCCCACATTTGCCTCTAAGGTTATGAATCTGGAATTGGCCCTTTGTATCTCTTTATATAACAATGTTGGTCCTTGGTCATATCAGCCGTACGTGTTTCCTATAATGCTGCAGTAATGGTATTCGATAATGTTTGCAGTCAGTATAGTACTGTTCTGCTCATCATGTGCACCCCATTATAGATGAACTACAACCAGAATTTATCTGCCAGAGGAAGAGGAATAAAACTTGTAACAGCAAAGAATGCTGCTGAATGTACCTTGGCCCACCCGTTCCCATTGACTTACTGGGTATGACCAAAGAATATGTAAATAATCCACCTCTTGTTGTTGCCACCTCCTACAGTTCCCAGTCCATCCAGCCTCCTAAAGTACATACCTCTGGGTAATTTGTCTGAAGTGTAGCTCTTAAAATGGCAGAAACAATATTAGGTGGGGCTTTAGGTTCCCTTCCTAAGACCCATGCTAGCTTGCAATTGCACTTGCCTTTATCACCTACCTTGATTCTTTGACCACTTTTTGCCTTATATATTTCTGACAACATCTGTCAAGGAAAGCACATGAACGAGGGTTTAAGCTTGAACAGCTATGAGAGGTTGTCCTTTACTCTGAGCAGTTTACACATGTTAATCACCGGAAGATATTGTCACCACTGGAGATTCTGTTTCTACCTGTCTTCTGGAACAGTGCTTTTTTGGATTCCATTGCCACACATGAGCATGTCTGTAGGTGCAAAAATGACCTAGATGCTTTCTCCTTCCTCATTGTAATGGATGTAAGCTTGTGCAGTTCATTTTCAACCTCACTGAACTGCACCTGTGAAGGCATCTGCACGGCCTGTATTCAGCATCTCAGTTATGGACAAGAAAACCATGCCTGATTGTTGTGTAGACTGCACTTTCAGAGCCAGGTCTTCTACTTCTATTAGTTTATTCCACTTTTAACTGTCTCCATTTTCTTCAGGAAACATTTCCGAAAAAACATCATCTGCCAACCCACTTTTGCTTAAAGTTGTGACTTCCACTACTTCCTTCACTACCTCTCCACTTCACCAACACCCTTCTCTCCACAAATGCCTTTTTATGTTGTAGAATCGTCCTCTATGTACAGTGCAAGAGTAGAGCAATGTCCTGAAAAAAATCTTGTAGTCAGTATAAATATTACCTTGTTTCTGCCCTGAAAATAAAATAAAAACCTAATGGGACTAACCCATTCAACCATACATAAATAGTGTGTTTTATTTGATATTAATGTGATATTTTTGTATTAGGTTTTTCTTGCTTTTTGACTAGCTGATTTTCTTCATCTGTAAGAGTTTATTTTTTCTTATTTTTGCATTGATGTCCTTCATGGATGCATCTGCAGTCATAACAAATGGGTTGTCCTGTCGTCAGGCAGCCCTTCGGTTGGCCGGATTCCAAAGTCCGGGTCCGGCTTCGGCTGATGTCGCACTTCACCCGACGTCATCTCTGCTGGTCTTCGGGTATAAAGGCATCAGCCGACGCCATTTTCCTCAGTCTTTCTTGCCGTGGCGCCCAAGCAGAAGCTGTTCGCAAGTGCCGGTCGGTCAGATCCAGAGATTACTACTACCGAATACTACTCAAGACTTCTAAAAGCTAAGTACCCCGTTGGGGACTCTTTCTTGCCTCAGCCGATGTCAGAAAAAGTCAATAACTGTTTAACTTGTGGGAAACAAATACCTCATAAAGATTTCCACTCTTACTGTTTGCCTTGCTTAGGCCCAGACCACGACGTAGCAGCCTGTTCGGCCTGTGCTTCCTTCAACCGACGAACGCTTAGGCGTCGGTCGGAGTTTGCTGAACAGTTTTTCGGCTTAGATTTTGCGTACATTATGCCGTCGGATCCTCCGACTACCCAAATTGTTAAAACGCAAAGAAAAGACCGACACTCGCGGTCCGCGGTTTCGCCGAAACCACGGTTAAGCAAGCGAGTGTCTCTGTTTCGGCCGAAACCGAGAAAACTGGTCAATCTTCAGCCGAATCCATGACTACTACTGAGGCTCCTGCTACCTTACCTGAATCAGCCTCAGAAATTTTGCCTACAACTGTGGTTCCTACTGATTTATCAGACACCATCCCTTTGGATGTCTCTACCCCAGCACGTGGTGCTGCTAGGCCTCCTGCAGCCATGTCTATTAAGGCCTTTGCCAGGGCTAAAGCAGCCAAATCAGCTAAATCAGTGCCTGTTAAACCACCCTCACTCAGGCCCACTTCTAGTTCACAAATGCTTGAAGATTTAATATCCTTAATTAGGGGATCCCAATCTCACCCAGACAGGGCCTCTCAGCCCCCAGAAAAGAGACCTAGAGCAGAGCCCCCCGAGCCTGTGTCCTCTGATGATTCTGCGGATGACTCAGACATTACAGACCAGCCAGAGGCTCCTTTTTCCAATTATGAAGATTCAGATGCTGAAGAATCCATTCCAGCTGCCTCTCCACCAGAGGAATTCTCCTTTGGGGAAACCTTACATGCCATGAGAGAACAATTCCAATGGCAGGGACAAGATTTCTCAGATTCAAGAAAAAGGCTTAGGACTTTTCTGCACTTACCACAACATAGGCCTTTAGCTATACCTCCTGTCCTGTCTGTTGTGGACGATGCATTTAATGATGTCTGCACTGCACCTGATTCTTTACCTCCAGCCCCTGCCAAACCAGATAGATTTTACAGGGTGCCAGACACTCATCACCACCTATACAAGGCCCCACTTGCAGACCCTGAAACTATATCCCAGGGGCCTAAGGCAGTAGCCTCGACCACAGCAAAACCCTATTCCTCTGAAAGGGAATCCTGGTCCTTAGAGAGATGACAACAAAACGTCTACACCTCTGCTACTCTCTCAGCTAGAGCTTTAAACTGTCAGTTTCACATGATCCAATACCAAGAGTTTATGCTTGATCAGTTAATTAAAAAGCTGTCCTCTGATGAATCTTTAGATAAGAAATGTGTATTAGAAATGGTGAATAACATCCAACAGGTTAGTAACCATTCCTTAAAATGTGGCTATGATGCACTGGAGGCTTCATTTAGATCAGCCATGACTGGCACAGTGATTAGAAGGCATGCATGGTTGAAAGAACAGGTCTTAGCGGATCATGTTAAAGCTAAGCTATTGGATGCTCCTATGGATAAGGCCAGTCTATTTGGGAACCTGCCCAGCAGGTAATGAAGAAAATGGAAGAGAAGGCAAAATCTGTACAAACAGTTAAAGATTTCCTACAGGTTCAGCCCCCAAGGTTTAGCAGGAACTGGCCTGCCAAAAATTGGTCCTTTCCTGACTCCACAAGATCACAAAGGGGCAGGAACAGACGCTCTAGGGGTAGAAATCAATCCAGAGGAGGTGCCTACAGAGGACGACAGTGGCAAGGCAATAACCGAGGCACAGACACAACCACTGCCACTGCAACAGGACAATCACAGTGACTTGGCTCTGACTCCGCCTACCAGGGAGCAAATAGCAGCACCATTAGGCGGAAAGTTAGCCTTATTCTCGAAAAATTGGCACTATATCACAAAAGACAAGTGGATTTTGCAAACCATAGACCAAGGCTACCGGTTCCACTTCCACACTTTACCAGTAAAAAGAGGAATGCCAAACCTGCCCCCAACTCAAAAAATAGAAGCCCTGCACCAGATAGCGGAATTAACAAAGATGAGAGCTGTGGAAAGAGTACCAATAACAGAACAGGGCAAAGGATTCTACTCCAGACTCTTCCTAGTACCAAGAAAAGAGAAAAACTGGAGACCTATTCTCGACCTGTCCATCTTAAACACATACATCATTGTCCCAAAATTCAATCTGCTGACCCTACAGCAACTTCTTCCCATGCTGGGCAAGGAGTGTTGGCTGGTAACTCTAGATCTCAAGGAGGCATACCTGCATGTCCCCATTCGACCAAATTGCAGAAGATACCTCAGATTTCTTGCAGGATCAGAGCATTATCAATTCTCAGCATTGCCCTTTGGCTTATCTACTGCGCCGAGAGTATTCACAAAATGCCTGGCATCAGTAATCGCTCACTGCAGAGTACAGGGAATCCAAATTTATCCATACCTGGACGACTGCCTGTTACAAGCGGACAACAAAAGCAAGCTGACAACAGATTTACAAAGGGTCATTTACTTGCTACAAGCCGTGGGATACACAGTCAATTTACAAAAGTCAAGGCTGATACCATCCCAGACAAGAACTTTCTTGGGCGTGGAATTGGACACAGTAAAACAAATGGCATTCCTAACTGCAGAAAAACAAAAAGAGCTCCCTCTTTACTTTTTGGCATTAACAAAGCAGAACAAACTAACAGCAAGAAAAGTTCTGCAGGTCTTGGGCTTCATGGCATCATGCATAATCTTGGTCCCACATGCCAGACTGCATATGAGAAAGTTACAGTGGTACCTAAAGAATTTATGGTCTCAACACAGGCACAGCTTAGAAACAGAAATACCACTAATCCCATGCTTAAAACAGGAGTTCCTATGGTGGGCTCAGGCATGCCAGTCAAACCTAGGCTTACCCTTCCACAACTTTCGAGCAAACCAAACCATCACAACGGACGCCTCAGACCTAGGATGGGGGCACACATGCTGGACAAATGCGTACAAGGACTGTGGACTCAGGACCAGCTGCACCTGCACATAAACCAAAAAGAAATGCTGGCAGTAAAACTGGCAATCCTAAAATTCAGACCATTCCTCAAAGAAGGCCATTTGATGATAAGGACAGACAACACCACAGTCATGTGGTACATCAACAAACAGGGAGGCACTCATTCTTACCCCCTATGCAGAATGACTTTGGACCTTTGGAATCTGGCTCTCAGCTACAACATCCAGTTACAGGCAATATTTGTACCGGGAAAAGAGAACACCCTAGCAGACATATTAAGCAGAACCACCTCGGATGCTCACGAATGGATGCTACACCCGGACATCTTCAAGGCCATCACAAAGAAATGGGGAATGCCACAAATAGATCTATTCGCTTCCCACAAAATCACCAGCTCAAAAATTCTGCACAAGGACATTCCACCCACTTGCATGGAAGGTGGACTCTCTATCCTTCAGCTGGAAAGGCCTGACAGCATATGCATTTCCACCTCTTCCCTTGATGCACAAGGTACTACTGAAAATCAAAGAGGAACGTCCAAGGATAATTCTGATAGCTCCGAACTGGCCAAGACAACACTGGTACCCATTGCTAAGGAGCATGTCTCGGGAGAAAATGTGGTCAATACCCTGATGCCTCTGATGTTAACTCAGAACAACTACAACATCATACATCCAAACCTAAAAACCTTGCAACTGACTGCCTGGAACATCACATAGCAGTAACTAACCCAGACCTTTCACAAAGGGTTAAAGACATTATCCATGAAGCCCGCAGACCTTCAACAAGAAGGAACTATGCAGGAAAATGGAAAAGGTTCGTCATTTGGAGTACTGAAAGAGGAAAAGATGTGTCGAACATAGATATTGCTAACATTCTGGAGTACTTGGCAGAGCTTCTACATACAGGCCTGTCCTATTCCTCCATCAAGATACATGCATCAGCTATTTCAGCAGAATACAGCTTTGATCCTCCTGTCTTTTCACATCCTCTACTCAGGCAGTTCCTCAGAGGGATCAAGAATGTAAAACCTCCTAGGAAACCACCATTACCAGCATGGGACTTGAATTTTGTACTAGAAAAGTTGACACTCCCTCCGTTCGAACCAGCAGCAACAGCAGATCTACAACACCTGTCATGGAAAACTGCTTTCCTACTGGCTATTACTTCAGTAAGGAGGGTTTCGGAACTACAGGCCTTAATGGCAGTGCAACCCTTCCTAATCTTCCATCAAGATAGGGTATCCATGAGAACTAATCCTACATTTATGCCTAAGGTGGTATCCAGAGTGTCTTTAAACCAGGCAATCCACCTACCTACCTTCTTTCCCAATCCACAAAACAGAGGTGAAAGAATGCTGCATACCTTGGATGTACATAGACAGTTACGCTACTACCTGGACAGAACCAAAAGTAACAGAAAAACTGACCAGCTCTTTGTAGCCTATGCAACAGGAAGGGAAGGAAAAGCAATTTCCAAACAGACAATCTCCAAATGGATAGGAAATTGCATAAGATTCTGTTACTCCTACCATGGAAAACCAATCCCACAGAACATAAGACCTCATTCTACAAGGGCTACAGCCACTACCACAGCTTTCTTAAGAGGAGTGGCAACCAAGGACATTATTGAGGCGGCTACTTGGACCTCCGTGCATACATTTGCCAAGCATTATAATTTACCTCTATATTCTAGATCCCGAGCAGGGTTTGCCACTGCTGTACTGCAAGGGATCCTGACTACACCATAATTTTTATTCCTCCTCCCCTAGTTTGGCTATGGTATTCTACCCATTTGTTATGACTGCAGATGCATCCATGAAGGACATAGTACAGTTTTGTACCTACCATAAATGTAGATGTCCGAACTGGATAGCATCTGCAGTCAGGATTACCCTCCCTCCTTCCCCTCTGTGGTACTCCTAGGGTATTTACCTTCCTAATAGCTAGCTGGGGGGGGGGTCTCTTATGGTGTATTTGTTTGTATATATGTACATACATGTTTATTTTTTGTTTGTTTCTACTATTTTGGAAACATTGGCATTTATCCAAAATTTAGCTTTCCAAGAGGGCAATTGGCATCTGGGGCAAGAAACACTGAGGAAAATGGCGTCGGCTGATGCCTTTATACCCGAAGACCAGCAGAGATGACGTCGGGTGAAGTGCGACATCAGCCGAAGCCAGACCCGGACTTTGGAATCCGGCCGACTGAAGGGCTGCCTGACGACAGGACAACCCATTTGTTATGACTGCAGATGCTATCCAGTTCGGACATCTACATTTATGGTAGGTACAAAACTGTACTTTTAAGTTTATTTATTGAAATATTGAAGTATTCTGAGTTTGATTTAAGTTGGAGTGCTATGGTGGTTGTTTGGTAGTGTGCATTTTGGGTTATATGTTGAATAGTATACTTTTTTTGCAATTAAAGTAAATGAAAGAGAGTGTCTGAATGTTTTGCTTTTGTATTTTTTGTATTATGAAGTTTTATATTTTTGTTTTATGACTAGATGTCGGGTCAGATTCCAAAAGAGGTCCTGTCAGTGTAAGTCTGCCCTGATTCTGAAAGACTTGTTCTCAGTGTAAGTGATTTACTTCCGGCTAAGGCCTATCTATAAAGATGTTTACGCCAAGGGCCAGTCTTTTGGAATTGAGCCTGCAATGTTTTGGGGTGTTCTTTGGTTGAGAAGTATTTTGGAGTGAGATTTTATATTTAGTTTGATGTTCATCGTGTTACCCTGCTGCAGTCATCACACTTGAGTTATCCTGTCGTCAGGCGGTACCGCAGTCGGCCAGAATTCCAAAGTCTTGGTCCGGCGTCGGTTGCTATCGCCTCTTCCCTGACGTCAGTGAGCCAGGTGTATATATATATTGCAACCAACGCCATTTTCTTCAGTCTTTCTTGCCGCGTGGTGCCCAAAGCAGAAGCAGTTTGCAAGTGCCGGTCGGCCGACTCCTGAGATTTTCGAATTCGAATTTCAGACCGAAGTCTTCTATAAAGCTAAGTACCCCGTTGGGGAAACTTTTCTTGCCTCAGACCGATGTCAGAAAAAGTTAACAATTGTATTTCTTGTGGGAAGCAAATACCTCATAAGGATTTTCATTCTTATTGCATTCCTTTCCTAGGCCCAGACCACGACGTCACTTCTTGTCGGTTTGGTGCTAGGTTTAATAAGCGTACTATTAAAAGACGCTTTGATTTCGCACGTCACTACTTCAGTAGGAAATTTAACTACACCATGCCATCGGAGCAACCGACTACCAGCGTGCACAAAAAATGCAGGGATAAGGACAGACAGCCCAGGCCTAAGCCAGATTCCGAGGCCTCGGCTGATCCGGTCTCCGGTCCTCAGTGAGGCTCCGACGCAGCCCCTGACTACCGCAGATCTGGAACCCGAGACCGCTACGGAAATTTTGACGGAATGTACAAGGCCGACGCAGCCTTTTACTTCAGGCCCTTCTGACGACTTTGCTTCAAAAGACGTCGGTGCTACAGAAACGCCATCGGTTTCTGAAGGCGTTTTCAGACCGACGACTCTCACCATTAAAACGTTTTCTAAGTCGAAGACTCCTTCTAAATCTAAAAGGACTGCACTTCAGTCTCCTGTTCAAGACCCTATGCCTAAGAAACAGATGCTCAAAATGGCTGAAGATTTGATTTCTTTAATCAGGGGTTCACAGCCCCCTCCTGACAAAAGGCCTAGACAAGAGGAAGATTATGCTTCCTCTGAGCAAATGTCCATTTCTTCAGATTCCTCTGAGGACCAATACTATTCCTTCTCTCCTTATGAAGATTCTGTTGCTGAGGACCCTATTCCCTCAGCTTCTCCTCCTGAAGACTACTCCTTTGGGGAAACTTTACACACTATGAGGGAACATTTTCACTGGGAAGGTCAAGACTACTCTGATTCAAAGAAAAGGCTCAGAGAGTTTCTTTTACTCCCCCAACACAGACCACTTGCCATCCCACCAGTTTTGGACATTGTGGATGATGTCTATTTAGAATCCAGTTTCAACCCAGACTCTCTACCTCCTGCTCCAGCTAAGCCTGACAGATACTACAGAGTGCCTGATTCCCACAAATTTCTTTACAAAAGCCCAGTAGCTGACCCAGAGACTATCTCCCAGGGTCCCAAGGGGGCTAAGGCTTCTATGGCTAAAAACCCAGTACCTTCTGAGAGGGATTCCAGAGCACTAGACAGGTGGGGGAAAAAGGTTTACACCTCAGCCACACTAGCTATGAGGGCACTGAATTGTCAATTTCATATGCTTAAGTATCAGCAATTTCTAATCTCTCAGTTAAAGCAAAGAATAACCACTCTTCCTCAACAATCTGAATTGAAAGAAGTACAGGATCTGTTGCACGCCACTGAGCAGGTGGGCAAACACACTTTACAATGTGGGTTTGATTCTTTGGAGGCCTCCTGCAAAGCAGCTGTCACTGGGTCTGCTATACGTAGGCATGCTTGGTTAAAGGAACAAACTTTGCCTGATCATGTTAAAGCAAAACTACTAGATGCTCCCTTACAGCAGGATGTTCTTTTTGGTTAAAGCAGAAGAAGTTTTAAAGAAAATGGAAGATAAGGCAAAATCTATGCAGACAGTCAAATATTTCCTACAAGTACAACCCCCTCGCTTCAGCAGAAACTGGCCAACAAAAAATTGGTCCTTTCCAGCCACTGACAGACCGCAGAGGGGTAAATACAGACACCCAAGGGGCAGAGGACAACCACAAGCCCAGTATAAACCTCGCCAATGGGGCACTACAACACAGAAGGGAGGAGAAGACAGGTCTCAATCCACCAGAAGGCAAACTCAATGACTTGCACCTCATCTGGCCAAGCAATACTCTCTTGGCAGCCCCCTTGGGGGGAAAACTCGCACTTTTTGCAGACAACTGGCACATTGTCACAAAGGACAAATGGGTCCTAGACATAATTTTATGAGGATACAGATTCCACTTTCACACCTTGCCAATGAAAAGAGGAATGCCAAACCTGCCACAAAATCAATGGGCAGAGGCACAAAAGCAAATTACAGCTCTCATGGACATGAGAGCCATTCATCTGGTACCTACTCGAGAGCAAGGCCAAGGATTTTACTCAAGACTCTTTCTAGTGCCCAGAAAGGACAATGCCTGGAGACCAATTCTGGACCTTTCAATTCTAAACACTTACTTACAAGTACCCAAATTCAAGATGCTAACACTACAGCAGCTACTTCCCATGTTGGGCAAGGAAGCATGGCTAGTAACGTTGGACCTCAAGGAGGCATACCTGCATGTACCTATCAGACAAAGTTGCAGAAGATACCTCCGTTTCATTGCAGGTTCAACCCATTACCAATTCTCTGCACTGCCCTTTGGCTTATCTACTACGCCCAGAGTTTTCACAAAATGCCTGACACCAGTAATTGCATACTGCAGACAAAGAGGAATTCAAATATATCCATACCTGGACGACTGCCTCATCCAAGCAGAAAGAAAAGACATTCTCTTGTATCATATGGCCTTTGTAAAGCATCTACTAAACTGCCTGGGGTACACAGTAAACGAAAAGAAGTCAAAACTAGTGCCCTCACAGAAAATGACATTCCTGGGTGCCAGCTTAAATACAACGGCCCAGAAGGCTTATCTTACGCCAGACAAGCAACTACAACTGACTCAATATTTCAAGACATTGGCAACAAAGACCCAATTAACTGCAAGAAAAATTCTGCAGGCTTTGGGCTTCATGGCATCTTGCATACTAATAATACCATTTGCAAAGCTGCATATGAGGAAATTACAGTGGTACCTAAAAAGTGTATGGTCTCAACACAGCCACAGCTTGGACACAATGATATCTCTCATTCCCTGCCTACAACAGGAATTTATATGGTGGTCTCAGGCATGTCACCTCAACAAGGGTCAGCCTTTCACCTTGCCCCAAGCCAGGCAGACTATCACAACAGATGCTTCAGACTATGCCTGGGGGGGCACACATGGCAGGACAATGCATTCAAGGCCTATGGACTGCAGATCAAAGAAATCTGCACATAAATCAAAAAGAGATGCTAGCTGTACAGAAAGCTCTGACAGCCTTCAAGGATCTATTACATCCAGGACAACTTGCAATAAAGACAGACAACACCACAGTAATGTGGTACATAAACAAACAAGGGGGTACACATTCCTACCCTCTATGCAGGCAAGCAATAATCTTATGTAACACAGCTCTGGCCTACCAAGTCCAGTTACAAGCTCAGTTCCTGCCAGGACAGAAGAACACATTGGCAGACGACCTCAGCAGAAACATCAAAGATCCCCACGAGTGGAAACTAGATCCACAAATATTTGCAATGATAACTCAAAAATGGGGCCTTCCAAACCTAGACCTGTTTGCCAGTCCTCACAACTACCAACTGACAAAATTTTGTACAAGGACATTTCACCATCAAGCTTGGAAAGTGGACGCTCTCTTTCAGTTGGAAAAACCTGACAGCATATGCCTTCCCTCCATTACCTCTCCTCACAAAGGTTCTTTTGAAGGTCAAAAAGGAGAGACCACGCCAGCACTGGTACCCGCTATTGAAAGATATGGCCCACAGCCCACCATGGATATTGCCTCAAATACCCCATTTTCTCACACAACAAAACAAACAGATTCTTCACAGCCAGCTCAAAACTTTAAATCTGGCTGCATGGCAAATCAACTAAACATCCAACCAGCTCCTCTTTGACAAGCAGTTCTAGATGTTATTCTGGAAGTCAGGAGGCCAAGCACCAGGAAGGCTTATTCGGACAAATGGAAAAGGTTTTGTGCCTGGAACCAAGCTAAAGGCCAAGACACAATTCAGTCTCACATGCCTCACATTCTACAGTATTTAGCTGAGATGCTGAACAAAGGACTTTCCTTTTCCTCAATTAAAATCCATGCTTCAGCTATTTCAGCTCACTACAACACAGATCCACCTTTATTTTCACATCCTCTTCTAAGGCAGTTCCTCAGAGGGGCAAAAAACATTAGACCACCCAGGAAAGCTCCTACACCAACATGGGACCTCAACTATGTTCTGGAAAAAACTAACGCTACCTTCCTTTGAACCAGCTTTCTCTGCAGATCTTCAGTTCCTATCCTGGAAGACTGCCCTGCTCCTAGCAATAACTTCAGCTAGGAGAGTCTCAGAGCTACAGGCACTAATGGCAGTGGAACCTTTCCTCATTTTTCATCAAGACAGAGTTTCTCTACGAACTAATCCTTCCTTTATGCCTAAGGTGGTTTCCAGTGTAGCTTTAAATCAAACCATCCACTTACCCACCTTCTTCCCCAATCCACAGAACAAAGGTAAGAGACTCCTGCATTCCTTGGACATTCACAGGCAGCTTCGTTACTACTTGGACAAAACTAAGGCTTTCAGAAAAACTGACCAGCTCTTTGTATCCTATGCTACAGCTTCTCAGGGGAAGGCTATATCTAAGCAAACCATTTCTAAATGGATAGGTCATTGCATACGTTTCTGCTATACCCATCATGGGAAACCAGTTCCTGCTACCATTAGATTCCCACTCTACCAGGGCAACAGCTACCTCTACAGCCTTTCTCAGGGGGGTTCCAACCAAGGAGATTTTAGAAGCTGCAACTTGGAGTTCAGTACACACCTTTACCAAACACTATCACTTACCTCTTTACTCTAAGTCCAGGGCGGGCTTCGCCACTGCAGTTCTGCAGGGCCTTATTGCCTCCACTAACCCTCTATGATTCCTCCCCTCTACCTTAGCTTTGGGATTCAACCCAAGTGTGATGACTGCAGCAGGGTAACACGATGAACATAGTACAGTTTTGTACCTACCATAAATGTAGATGTTCCAGTGTTCACCCTGCTGCAGTCCAGGTTGCCCTCCCTCCATCCCCTCTGATCTACTGGCAAAATCTCTTCTATGCCTTACTGATGTATTTGCTTATAGCTGAAGGGATTTTGTGTTTGTGCAGTGCTAACTCCATTTGGTACTAATTCTGACCACCTTTTTCGGGGCACCTGACATCTGGGGCAAGAAAAACTGAAGAAAATTGCGTCGGTTGCAATATATATATACCCCTGGCACACTGACGTCACGGAAGAGGCAACAGCAACCGACGCCGGACCAAGACTTTGGAATTCCGGCCAACTGCGGGACCGCCTGATGACAGGATAACCCAAGTGTGATGACTGCAGCAGGGTGAACACTCGAACATCTACATTTATGGTAGGTACAAAACTGTACTTTTTGTATTGTATTTTCCCATTATAGTCTATTAGAAAGTAGATCCACCATATTCTGTTTATTTTTTTAAAATGATGTAATCTACTTATAGATACGTTTTGATGATAAAATGAGCCTATAGATGTTTTCAATATTTAAACTTTGTAAGAGATATTTCTTTTTATTGTAGTCCCTTTTTGGGTTTAACACATCTGTATCTTTATAATGAGGCTGTCCTATTGGCATACAATGGGATTTCTGCAGAGGAATTTCAGTGTGAAAGATTAATGTTATGGTGAGTTTTCTTCTTTTCTTCAGTGTGGTATAACCATGAATTTGGGATATATTATTTAGGGAGTGTGGCAGGCATAGATTCCCACATGGGGGTGGAGGGGAGGCTTGCCACCCTGCAAAAAACTTTTTTTGTGTTTTATAGGGTTTTCAACTCACTGGTTTCTTTATTATTCTTTTGAAAACTGGTGAGTTGAAGGTGTGTGCTTTGGCCAAATGTAGGTAAATCATATAATAACTGAAACATGACTATAATGCTAACACTCCCATTTTACGTGGGCTCAGTGCCTACTACTTGCTCAGACCTCTGGAGGTGGCAGGGTATATGTAATATTTATTTCATTTTTATTTTAACTCCCTTTTGGGGAGAGCACATACATAATCTGTATAACAAGAGAAACATGGTATCAGTGTAATGATAACACTTCCACTTTATCTAGATTCAGTGCATACGAGATGGCAGGGCATATTTACAGTCATCTACCACCCCATTGCCTTCTGTCAAATTCAGCATAGCACAAACCTTGAACTTTTAGAAATCCTTGTTTCAGTAAACAAATCCAGTTATCATATTTTTGCCAACCATAGCTACTCATCTCTTCTCTTTGCAAACTGTGATATCTGCGTTAACTATCAGGAGTATATAGTATGAAACCCAATCCTGTTATTCTGGAAGATGTTAACCACCCATACATTAACTTTCAGACTTAACTGCTACCAACAAATACCTACAGCAGTTCTGACACTTTATAAAGGCAAGCTCTCTGGACCATATTTTCTTCTGCTCTGCTAGAGGCTTCAGTATCCTTGACCTCATTGCTATAAGCATCTCCTCTGCATGTTACTCAAAAAAGGTCAGTCCTTTTCTCATCACATCTGACCACCAGGCTGTTACATTCTTCTTTAGAACTAAAACCAAATTAACCCTACTATGCTCAGGGACTTTTCTAGGGCTAATCTTTTATCACTGAGATCATATGGAAGTGAAAACACTTTCCCCACAGTGACCCTCATATATATCTGAATTCTATAGCCATATCTAATTATCTTCTTTAAAATATTCACCCCTGCACATCATAAATATGATGGTAAATATAAAAATAAGCCCTTATCTTGGAATCCAAAAAAGCTGTAAATAAATAAATAAAATCTTAACCTAAGTAATAAGTTTAAATCCTCGTACTATAAAAAGCATCTAAAACTAATTTGTAAAGAACTTTGATAAACTATCAAAAATTGTATGACTAGATACAAACTAAATATTGCCTCTTCCTCTAAGGAGAATCATTAGATCTTCTCTAATTATATAAAACATCAGAAAATTTAGAAGTAATATCCAATTTTGCACAGAGCAAATCTCAAGTGGCACAAATTATTTAGTTCTAACTTTTCCAACCTTCCCTCCCATGTTCCATACATTATTTTACATTTTGTCTTCCCTAAAATTACGTCTGAGCTGGTCCTATCTGCACCATCTAAAACCATAAAAAACAGCTCCATGCTTTCCAGCAGTATACCTAGTTGTCTCCTTGTTAACATTAAACGCTGGCTTATTGAACCCCTCCTTAAGCTATTTAACCTAAGTGTCTTCACCAGGTGTATACCTCAAATCTATTGAGCTGTCTTTGTACAAGGGTGGTCCCATTATAGATGCTAGCAGTGACAATTATGGCACCCCCTCCACAAAGGTGCTCTCTACCACAGACCATGAAAACTGCAGACTAATCAGTCTTACCAGTATTATCTGAAAATTCATGAAAAATGATATAGGTGAGATGTAATACAGCAACATCATCAATCCGCAAACCCTCAACTTCAATCAGTTTGATTTTGTTAAAGTTTGATCCTGCCTACTTAACCATGTTAATTTCTTTGAAAACGTTATTAATGGCGTAGACAACGGTGATTGTACCAACACAACCCGCCTACAGCCAGTTAAAGCCTTTGATTCTCTTCCTTACTCTGGTATTACTGGAAACTCAAGAGTCCTAAATATTAACCCCTCTGTCACCAGTTGACACCAAATTGGCTTTCAGATGGAACTAACTTTGGTCCTAAATATTAACCCCTCTGTCACCAGTTGACACCAAATTGGCTTTCAGATGGAACTAACTTTGTTATTTTGGAGGTACCTCATATTCATACTTTTCTGATGACAAAGCTGATGTCAAAGGCCTGTGGCTAATCTTGCTGGCTGGTGACTGTAAAGTCAATACTTTTGTAAACAGTTCTACTGACATACATATCCAGTAAGAAGGACTAGATCTTACAAGTATCTGGTTAATTGATTATTTGCTTAAATTAAGTATAAAATACAGTTGAGTACAATTTGGGAAATAAGAACACTCTTGCACCTGCCACATAAATAATGACTTTTTTTAAGGTTGATACTGTTAGGGAATTTGACACACTGATGTACAGCAAAGTCTCCTTGATCATCATGTATGACCAACCATCAGGAAATCATTATGCCTTTGTCAGCTAATTACCAAAGTAGTATCTTTCAGATCTAAAGAAGTTATTGTCCTCCCCTTCTTTTCCTTTACCAGACCTATAATAGAAAGTGTCTCCTTTAATGTGTACTTGTCCAAGATATTCACCCAGGTTGAAAGACCATAATGTTTCATAAACAAGAAATTCTCAAGTATGAGCTCTTTCAGCTGTATGGGAAGATTAAAGGCCGTTTCACTTTGCTCTGCTCCTACAGGCTTTTGTGGTGCACCCTTAGATTAGCTTTTAGTGCTATGAAAGATATAGAACTATTTGATCTCCTGCAACTTTGTAAAACGGACAACACCACCAATACTCACTCTAAAGATCTGAATCTTCATAGCACTGTAAACAACATTGTTAAGATGAGTTATATGTCCTAAAAATTTCACACCTAAGCATAAACGTCCATTAAACATTAAGCATTACAACTCCCCATCCTGTATAAAGCCTACCAAGGTAGAAAGTGTGTTAATGGCAAGTAATTCATGTATCATCTCTCCGATTGGCTTTGTATCTAGTCATTATTTCACCCTACATTTGATTAGTATTGTTCAGTGTGTACTATCCCAGTAAACAAATATAAATAAATATGTAAAAAAAATAAATAAATTCCCCAGCCTTGATGATTGGGTGGAGTTCTGCAAAATAATCACCGAATTATATGTTAAGATACTTGTAGAGAGTGGAAACTAGATGCTGGTATTTCATTAGGTGCACTCTTAATGGTCAGCTAGACTGACCTACTTCTCAACTGTCATAGGTAAGTACTGAGCTAGTTGCCCTTGTGAGCCATATTAAGCCTACACAGTTTCCCTTTTTGTGTTTAAAATAACCTATCCAATTTGGTTACAGACTGATATTCCCATCCCATGCTCAATAATTATATATTAGCCTTAATGAGCATAACTAGGAGGGGACCCATGCATGGGCTAAAACATTTAGGAGCTGCCTCTATCCATTAGTAGTACAGGGGGCAGTCCTGGGGCAAATATTCTGTTTCCCATCCTTAGATCTAAGTTGTTCTAGAATGTGGACAAGGATGAACATTGTTTTATGTGGATGGGGAGTATGTTCCACAGCAGCTGTCTGTCAGTCAGTCCAGATTTTTGCAGATAGTTGCCTTGTATTTTTGGTCTGTTCCTCATAGAATTTGTGGTTTTCTTTCAAATCATTGAGGACATAAACAACTAAAAAATGATGGGTGTTTGAGTTTATGTCCTTCAGATAATAGATGCTAATGCCAAGACCTATTATTCTAGCACCTTTATAAGTTATAAGTTTATAAGATTGATATTTAAAATTTGTCCCTACTTTGGGCCCCCCCAATTATTTTTACCTTTGTCCAGATTTCTTGCGCTAAGAAGTTGAGACTGACTGCCTAATATGGGCCAATGAACCTACAAGGGGAGGATAAAATATATAATACGTATATATGAGGTGAACAGAGCCTGAAAACATATTTTTCAATTATACAGACGTTTATATGAACAGTGATGGGAATAGAGATGGATGGAACAGCCATCTTTAAAACATTTGTGATATAAGATTAGCAGGCACTGAGCAGGATTTTTTTTTGATAGGACTGCCTTGGACAGTTTGAAGACTGCAGGAGTTACAAATTGGGATTTGTGGGTTAATTGTAACATTGTAACTTGACAAAGCCTGGGATTGCCAGGCGAAAGCACTTGTTTTATTCTGTATTAAAGAAGATTTCATTTTCTATGCTGTTTCTAGAGTTGGATTTTCACCAGTTTATCTGCTTTTACAAGGAGGTTTCTCAGTGAGATTTGTTAACTTTGGGCATTTTGCTCTACAACTACAATTTGTCCTGGAAGCCTTGGTACGCTGACTTCTTGCCAGCACTGTTTCTTAGTTTGTTTCTTGCCTTATTGCTTCATGTGTGGGTTAATAGCTTTGTGTGAACTTGCATGCTCTTAAATATAATATTGTCAAATGGACTCTGAATTGTTCAGCTGTTTCTGCTGTGCTTATGAAGCAGTAACTGCACAGTTGAAGGAACAGAGGCTGAAGATAGCAGTGTAGAGACATCAGTGTCCTGAGTTGTTTGGCTGAGATAAAAGGTTGGGGGCAGCTATGTATTTTATAACAGGAGCTGTACTGACAAGACAGTAAATAATTTTCTTAGCTATACAGTATCATGGTCATAGTGTATTTCCTGATGCCTCTAAACTGATTAGTTTGTTTTCTGCAGTACAGATTCCACAGTTATTCAGTGATGTGATCCAAGATAATGACCTCAATTTGACTTCATTATGTTTAATGAGGCTAAGTTGTTGACAATGGACAGAAAGGTGGAGTTAAAATGTTTAACCGCAGAGTCAAAAGGAAAGATGAACAGGGAAGTCCATGCCAGACCACAAAGCTGTTTGAACCAGTGTCGGTGTTCCTGATGTCTATAGATATTATCGTAATGTCAAGCAGCAAATGCAGGCAGGTGGTCAGAGATGGTGTCCATCACTGCCGTTAGGTGCAGATTTGAGAATCTTGTCAAGCATGCTTTCTTTGTCAAACATTTTTTCTATTCCAGCAGGTAGTATAATCATCTGTACTAATCTAAACACTTTGTAGTAGTTTTTGAGAATGTGTCTGAGGAGGCCTTCCAATCAGGACTGTAATTTGGGTGAGATGAAGGGTGAAGGGAGGGGCTTCCCCTGGCAGAAACTGTCAAGGGGTGCAATAGGTAGTGCTGGACAGCTGTGGATGAGATTTAGTTCAGCAGCTGCAGCTGATATTGCGGCTACCAAAATTAATATGTTTATGTTTCATGCCTAACTGTAGTGAGGAGCTTGTATAAGTTCATTGCTACAGTTTATAGCTATATGAAACCTTTTTGGGGGGCCTTCAGCTTCAGACAACACTTTTTTCTTCCCCTCATTAGACCTGGGTTTGCCCAGGTTGCCAAATGAGCAGGATGCAGCTCTGCTTTTGATCACTGTTAAATCACCCATGATGACAGGTTCATTTTTATTATTGTTTTTAAAACACTACAATAAGTCTTAAACACTAACATTGGAGCATTTAGCAGAACCAAAGCAAGCTAAGTTAACTCCTTTTCATTAAGTTGTATCTAGCGGGGAGAGGAAAAACTATTTTTGTAGCAAGTATGAGAGCTGGATCAAGAAGAGTGTATCCTGTATAAAGTCTTTTGGGAGAGGTGGTTTTGCAGCCTACCTGTTTTTGTTGCCTGTCTGCATGTTAAATCCTGGAGTAGAATTTTACTAACATATCAAATCTTAAATACATTTCTCTGATAGCCAAGATATGACAGTTTGAGTGGGACAGCCATTCTTGTTTCAAAGGCAGCCTGTTTCAAACAATGCAGGCATTAATATATGCTAGTTTTATAGTCTCGTCTGTGTTTCAGTGCTGAACCAGTGGATTTAAGAATGTGGCTTACTGTGATGCTAACCTAGGGTTAGTGTATATCTTCACGTTTACTATGAGAGGGTAGGATAGGTATAATTATGTGCGTATCTGATGACCTTGTATCAAGGCTGCAGTTATGTTTTTTTTTCTTTAATAGTGATCTATGTTTTGTTTGGTAGGGAAGTGCTGTGCAGAGCATTCAGGGAATGTGAAAAGCGTGGTTAGAGTATGACAGTTTTGACTGATAGGCAGATGAAGTCCCCCTGGTCTGGGGCACATTTATTGAGACAGAGCAACAAGTAAGGTAATATAACGCTGATCACAGACAGGCTATCAGTAACAGATCCTAATGAAGGAGTTTCAGAAGTCTCGCATACACCTATGACAGTGTGAGTGACGAGTACTTGGCAGTGGATGCCATGGGATTAGAGTTTAATTAAGTATAGTTTTTACTACTCCAGTAAGCTTAGAAGGACTAGGCTTCTATTTCAGAAGAGTGGCTAATAGAGTAGGTGATTCTTGACGGCTTCCTATAAAGGTAATGTAACAGTATGAGTGGACAAGGCAGAGCTTCACAAGTCTGTAGTCAGTGGGTCATTGGGGACTCTAGGACTAGGTTCCATGTTTAAGAAGGGCTCTGCTGTCTGCTACCTCTATCCAAAATGCACAACAATGTGGTACCAGCTCTAGGATTTATGTGAGAGTGTTGAAAGTACAGCATACTCTTCATCCTTTAAAATTTGTGAACAGCACAAAATCCTAAAATACCTTTGTGCTTATTGGATAATACTTGATCTTTTCTGTGAGGCCAACCCTGTCTGAAGGAGTAATCTTTAGCTGAGGTCCTCAAGAGGCAGGGTGAGACCTACTGAATGAATACAGCAAAGAAGTGAAATACTGTGCAGAGTGCAGAGTTGGGGATATGTTTAAACAAAGGCCAGCTGGGGAAAAAACATGAAAAATTTATTGAGTGAGAAAGGCAAAGGGGCAAAGGTTTATAATGCAGGAGTGACTTATGAAAATAGACAGTATATTCTTGAACAGTATTGTTCACAATCTACATCTTTAAAGGTGTGACAGTTTCTTGCAGCTTTATCTTATTAGGTGCTCCCACAAATTTTGGGAGAGGACCTTGTGGGTGTGAAGAAATGACGTTCTGTAAAAGATGTCACTGCTGTGACAGAATCTTGAATGCATGTAGAGCAAGTGTTTAGAGCCTCTATTGCTCCCTTCCTCCTTGCACAGAACAAGTGGAATTTCTTGGTGTGATAGAATTGCATTTTGGATTGGAAAGGCACCCTGCAGTTACTGAAATCTGACCATATATTAAAATAGAAAACAAGTTATAACAGCATTGTTCCATGCTGTCATTCTTCCTAACTGTATTGAGGAAGGGAATTTTCTTAGCGAGAGTGAGTTCTGTTATTGAGAACGCCACACTGTAACTACTGACAACTCACTATACATAAAATATATATGTTTGAAATCCTTCTGTATGCAGAACCTCACTAGGTCTTCTGCACCTCTGGTTCTTGTCATAATTGGCACTGTGCTGTATTTCTGTGAATTTTAACTTCCCTGCTATCTTTCCAGATTGTGCCTGCAAATAGACAGTTTTGGGTGCCATACTGGCACAGTGAAGACAATTGCACACATGCTAAAAGAATGTCTTTACTTCAAGTTGTGACACTGACAACAGGATATCACTTCCTGCTTCTCAGCATTAAGTACTAGGAGAGCATGTTGTTAATGAATGTTTAGTTACTACTGTTTTTTGTAGCAGGTTGAGTGTTCTAGCCAGGGGCTAACATGGAAAAGCAGGTGAGATTGGAAGTGGCATGTACACTATGCATAACATTTTCAGTTTCGAAATGTAACATTCAGATGTTGCTGTACATGAAAATCAGTGTTACACTTAATTATGGCTGAGAAGCTTGATTATTGTGGGCAGTCACTGTACCATGGATACTAGTAACAGGCACAAAACCAGGCATTCCTCATTAATAAATGACTGTTCGTTTTCTCTGCTGGGTGCAGTCAACAATGGAAAGAAACTCTTTATCAACATCCAAACAGATTATTTTTGTAGAAAATACACATCACCTTTCTGTCAAACGCCAGCATGAAATAAAAAAAAGATACCTGTACAGAGTCACTAGACAGATCTTCCGTTTCCTTTTAAACATAATTCCCACAAAGTATGGTTCACAGTAAAGTTATACCGCTAAAGATTTAACAACACAAATTTTCTGTGTATTTAACAGGGAAAAATCAAACCAACCAGTTATTCCTAAAACCCTAGCAGTATTTATTTTAAGTTAGTTCTCATTTGTTTTACTGGACTCAGAGACCACTTAATAATAGTCATTTCACTTTGCATGTCTTTGTTGGATGTCGATTGTATGTCTTCTAAAGTATCCATTATACTCAATAAATGCCCTCTTTTGGGTTCTTATCTGAAGTTGACAACAGTAACAATCCCAATAGAACCTCGCAGTGTCTTGTTTCCTCTGAGTCAATGTCTGACTTTCAAGCTGTTGCTAAGTTTATTGCTAGTTCTTTGCATTTTGTTTTATAAATGAATTAGCATTGTGCAGAGGCAAACCTCTGCAGAAATGTATACATATGATCAACAAAGCAGCAAAATGTTTTATGTAATTAAGACTCTTGGTACTGAGACTTTTAATTTCTTTGTATGCATTACTCTTACAAATTGTTGATACATTTGCATTACATTACATTTCAATGCTTAAATCAATCTTTTTACTTCCAAAATGTTTGTAGATGAGTTATAGCTTATTGTTGCTGAAGGAGTGACAGATCCTGCAAAAATGCATAATCCTATGTCAAAATGTTTATAGCACATACTTATCAGTTATATGAGATAATGGCAGATCATTTACATTTCTGTGTGTGTTTGTCACCTCTTGGCTTTTATTATTATGCATAAGCGTTACATTTCAGTTTTTTTAATTTTTCTTTAAAAAAATGATAAATTGTAACCACATTTATATAGGACTGAATGAAACTGTGCATTCTGTGGTGAGCGATTATTGGCAGGGAGAAAGGTAATTGCTGTTAATGTACCTCAGTCTGTAACATTGGCATTGCAGATACTAAAAGTCAAAATGTCATTGGCTGAGTTGAAAAGAAGACAATATATCACTGAATAAATATACAGAAGGTGTATGTCATCTTGTGAAATATAGATGGCAAATAAACCCTTTGTTTTTCGAGCTCATTTTTAATTTTGTTTGTTTTGCAATTTCAAAGGGTTACAGAAATTAAATGCAAGTAGATGCATGTTGAAACAATCTCTTTTTATCAAGAATGTTTTGAAAGTAAGAGTTTGTGATTTTATTTTAAGAACTGCAAATAATATATGTAACTTTAGAACAGTGGCAGATCACAGATAGGACACATAAAGTTAGGGTGGGAGAGTCTACCTCCACCAAGAGGCCTGTTACTAGTGGTGTCCCACAGGGCTCAGCATTGGGTCCTCTCCTTTTTGAAATATACTTCTCTGAAGTAAAGGCAAATGTAGAGAGCCATTGGCTGACCATATTTGGTAACAGCTGCAAGATGGGTGCAATCATTGAATCCCCAAAGATGTAGATATCCTCCAGGAAGGTCTGACATAGAGTAATAACAGGTGCCTGAACAGTGACATAAAACTCAATGCAAAAAATGCATGATTATACCCTTTGGGAAGACAGCCACCACTGCATTTTACAAAACTGATAACACTGTCCTAAGAGTGGACCCAGTGGTTAGGGACTTGGGAACTCAAGTTGACAGTAACCTTAACTTTGATTACTGGGTCCATGGTAATGAGAAAATACTTCTATGTGGTGCAACTTATATTTATGGGCATGGCATCCAGATCTAAGGAGATCATAGTCCCACTGTACTCAGCTCTTATTAGACCAATAATTGAGTACAATGCACCCTTTAGCATGTAGCTGATCAGGCACTTGCAACAGCAGGAGTGGCCACAGAGGTTTCTCACTAAAAGAATACAGGTTGTAAATAATATGCCCTTATACAGACTGCATCAAAGCCTTGTCCCTGTATTCAGACTTCTACAGACTATTGGCATTTCTTAAAGACAGTACCCATACTGTGTTACACTGTCATATGACTTTATGCTATGTTATGTTTACAAAAGTGTAACTAGAACAAGAAACACTACTGAAAATACATTATAAGCCCTGGCAGTCAATTAGCATGATTTAGAGAAATTCTGATTCGGAGATTTGGTATAGCCACAATGTGAAAAACCTCATTAGTGGCTCATTAGTGTGTCTCTGAATTGAACATTGAACTGTCAGACCTGACCATGCTATCATTCAGCCTAGCAGCCCATGTATTGCTTTAGCAAAGGCATCCCCCACATGCACACACATGCGTAGAGACACACGCATGCATGCACATGTGTGAGTGTACATTCCCACACACACCCTCATCCAGTCATCCACAAACAAACTCCCCACACTTGCTCACACTGATGGAATCTCCCATTCATACATGTGCTTGCATATAAGTGCGCACGCACACACACACACACACACACACACACACACACACACACACACACACACACACACACACACACACACACACACTCTGACATTCATACAGCTTCATTCATGCCCCTGCAGACATACAGACACACTCACAGACCCTCCCCAACCCCCATGCTTTGCTAGACTCAGCTGAACTGCATGTACTCCCATAGAAGAGACTAGGTGACCACCATCTTTTGATGCTGTTTACTTTTTCCTCCTAAAGTATAACTAGCAAATTGGGAGCTGTAGTCATGTCTGGGACAGACTCTCTCTGACTGCTGCATTAGCATGCAGCTTCACCTGCAAGACGATTCTCCATGCTCAGACACCTGTGAGAGGGAAACCTCTGTGGCAGAGTGGTCCATGAATTTTAAAGTTTAATGAGATGAGAAAAGCTTCCAAGATAAGGCTGGCATAATGAGCTAAGCCTTTCTGAATGTCAGAGAAGATTCTTTAAATTCAGCAAATGAAGTCATAACATGTTGTTTTAAAAATGTCTCCAAACATCAGATCTGCTGTGTATTTTGGATGATGAATTTCCTGTCAAGTGCTTAAAATAAAGGAGTTCAGTATTATTAGAAGATTTTTATGCTTATCCCCCTGTTCCCCAACCCATCATTCCCCATGTAGATGCACAGTTTTATTTGTTTGTTTGTTACTCGGGTAAGTTGACAGGTCTCTGGACACTTATGGGCCACAACCTGTACCACAAGAGCAAGGATAAATACAACTTGCATTAACTAACTGCAGGGTCATTCTCCTTAGAAGGAAGAGAATCACCCTTCTAATTACTTAAATTTGGCTTATGAAATCTGTAACATAGAAATTCATATTCAGAAGATAATCACATTCATGAAGAAATCCATCAGAAATTGTGACATACGGCTAATAATAATAATAATAATAATAATAATATGTAGTTGTTACTGTAAGTGAAAATGTCAACAGCTTTTCTTATTAGAAGGGACACTGATTTATTTACATACATACATGTCCCACTGTTCAAGCCATCAATAAGTTCCTACCTAAATCTCATTCTTGGCTGTCAGTTGCATTATGAGAACTGTCTGCTCCTGATACGGTTATGTTCAAATTTTGTTTGAGGCAAACTGTAACTGACCCCAGACATGTGTGACTCATTGTGATGCATGTAACATTTACATTGGTTGCTACTTGTGGAATCTAAACTACAAGCTATGTTTAGTAATAGTGCGATGTAAACTATAAAACTGCTGTTCCACATACTACCCCAAATTATATAGCAATAATGACCCATGTATCCAGTAGTATGCAAAGCCCTATTCATTCTTAAATTGTACAATGAAAATGTGTAATGGTAGTAATAATTGCTCAGTTGGTAGTTCCCTAATATCTACCTGTGCTTACCCTTCCACTCTGTTTGCCATGGTAAGCTCATAACACCAGCCAGTTCTAGCTGCCTCATGTCTGGAAAGCATTGAGCATGTCTGCCCTGTTTTTTTTACCCTTCCATTCATTTCGGGTATGTTCCCTAGAAGACTCCTTGCTGTGATTAATTTGAGATCAACAGTGATATACAATGATATTGTAGGTGAAGGAAATAGTTAGATGGGTATACCAATAGCCTTAGTCTTTGCATCTGGATTCTTGTTTTTTATTCATTGCTGTGTGTTTCTTTAGAAAACTACAAAGATGCTGCAGTGACTGCCTAGTCACCCTTCAGTTGTCAACCATCCTATAAAACTAACACCAATATTGAAAGCCATCAGAAACCAGAGTAGCATATATATAGACATACCTCAGAACCTTTATCACAACCCACAAATGGAACCATATACTGTCCTTACATGACCCCAATACAGCAGCTGTAAGCCTAACCAAGTTTCTACTCCAGCTGCAACACAAATTCTTCCCACTTATCCACAGGCTTTATAAACCCACCAAAACTGTGTGGTTATCCACTGAACTCAAACATCTATTAACTCTCAGGGGTGATGCATGGTAAAAATGAAACAGACTGAAAACAACTAACAACTGCACCTCCTTTTAAAGCTTTCCATAACCTAGCCAAGGTATCCATCAGAAGGCACAAAAGAAATCTCCAAACAGAGAAATAAATTACTCTATTATGTTCCTCCAAACACATATGGAAACAGATTAACCTACTTACTAAAAGAAAACCTTCTCATGGTACCCTTTCTACAAACACCATTCAATGTGGTACAGCAAAATCTTCTCCAGTAGATTTCCTTAAATAGTTTAGCACTCTCCCATCAGTAAACTCCACATCTCCAACACATCATGCAATGTCCTACCCACCGCCATTAATGCCCCCTTCCACTTCAAATGAATACTTCCCACAAAGTTTTTATTCTAATTGAAAATATTTCCACTGACACCCTTCTGGAGCTGGGAACATAAACCCCTGGCTCATACATCACTGCAGAGAGCATCTATCTCTTTCTCTCACCCACATATATAATCTGCCTCACACAAAACATCATGCCACAGGCTTGGAAAACTGCTCTAAATATCCCCCCCCTTCCAAAGCAAACCATCCCAAAAGATACCTCTCACTTCTGTTCAATATCCATCCTCTAAATTCTGGGCAAACATCTTGAAAAGATAATCTACACCCAACTCTCCCTCTATATCCAGCATTACCACCTGCTCTACTTCAAACAACATGAATTCTAGCCTGGATGAAGTACTATGACAGCACTTTGGTCCTTAACTGATGACATTGAATCGACTAGATTCAGGACTGCTGAATCTAGATTCTGTGTTTTTTTTACACGAGCACTATACCAGCCAACTTACATTTAGAGGACTTTTTCCTTCACCCTTACGGCAGAATTGTGTAGCTCTATACCCATATGAGTTAGGGATTGCTGAAGGAAGGCTCATTGTGTGCTTCCTGATTAGTAGTTTGCCTTATTCTTGTTTATTCCAGCTAATATTTAAGACTTGCATTTGTGTGGTGCTGCTGTCTGCACAGTGGAGGTAGGTGGTGCCACGTATAGATGCAGATGACTTGTAGACTGGTTTTACCTCAAACAACCATCAGTGCAACCAATCCTAACACTATGCTGCTCTAGGAACAACCCAGTTCCATGCTGAGCAGCATTGTTTTACTGGATAATCCTAAAATACACAAGTACAGCTCTCACTCCTAATCCCTGGGCTACCAGCAAAGCCCAGTCACAGCAAAGCACTCCATGACCCTGTGTAACACTCGGTGAAAACCTGCTATCATGGACAGGCAGTTTCCCATCACCCCTATGACCAGCCTGGAGGGCATGGATATCCTGAGGCAATGTAGCAATCGTCTCATGTATGCTGACAACCACTTATCCTAAAACAAACTAATACTATATGTGAGAGATGTAGTTACACTATGAAATTGCAGGCAGGACTTTTACATAAAGACAAATATAACACCAAACAAATTGTCAGCAGACACACCACTTCCAATACCAAATAACAACTTGACACATAAACCCACTTATGCGGAGGTACTCTCTAGTAACTTACCAAAAGCTCAGAGAATTCCCAAACACAGCCTTCAGAAACCACACACAACCAAGCATATAACAACCACAACACATAGTAACACACACACACACACACACACACACACACACACACACACACACACACACACACACAAATTTGTCTCAACAAACAAGGCCATAGGGCATCTCACCACTAAACCCAACATACTAGTCATAACTGATTCCATAGTGAGACACACAGATGCCACCCTCGCCAAGCTGGACAAGGTGTTACGGTTAACTGCCCGTCAGGTGCCAGGATCCATCATGTCACTCAAGCACTTGGGTCTCTCAACCAGAAGTACCAGTATAACTCTGTCATAGTCCATGTGGTTGTGAATGACCTGAGACATACCTCCCCAGACTATATGAAAAGAGACATGACTGAGCTTTCAGATTATGTGTGAAAGGCAGGTATGAGCCTAGCAGTGAGCAGCATTCTACCATCACCAAGGATGATGCCACAATACAAACAGAAAATGACTGACTTTAACAACTGGCTAAATTTCTGGTGTCAGTCCAAGGGGATCCAATATCTGTCTGCTTGGGAAGACATGGTTGACATGCCACGTTGCTTTGCCAGAGATGGTCTGTACCTGTTTCTTCTAGTCTTTTGGATACTGCCAAAGGCATTAACCACTCCTATTGTGCCTTTCATAGGAAGTGTCAAAACAACCAAGCTCCCAAAATAACAAAATCTACTTTGGATAGACTCAAGGTGCTGCTGCTCAATGCTAGGAGTCTTAACAAGAAACTGCACTCCCTGGAAGCACTTCTCACCTTGGAAGATGCTGATCTCTGTGCAATCACTGAGACGTGGTTCAAAGCTGCGGAAGTACCCCAGCCATCCAGGGCTACAATGCCTCCTACACATTCAGACCACAAACTGAGTGGGAAAGAATCAATGGAGGAGGTGTATCCATCTTCATTTAGGACAAGTACACCTTGAGAATGTCAGACAGCATGACTCAAGCTACTCTATGTCTAAGTAACCATAGGCAAAATCCCCTACCACATCATCATCAACTACAGGTCCCCCCACCATGAACCAGGAAAAGCATACCACGTACCTAGACTTACTGGAAATAATTACAATGCAGTCCAAAACCTTACTCATGGGTGACTTTAATTATCCTACCATTGACTGGGGATCCCACAAGACTACAGACATGTAGGCTCAGAGGTTCTTGGACATTGACAATGCAAATACCTTGTTTCAGATAGTCAGCACAGCCACAAGGGGCTCAAATATCCTAGACATAATACTCACTAACATGGAAGAGCATTGTATCCCCCCATATGATGTCATCCTTGGTAAGATCAGACCATAAAACAGTCTCCTTTGAAATAATTGTAAGGCCAGAAACCCCATCAGGAACAAAACCTCTAAAGAATTTTTCCAAGACAAATTACCTCCTATTAAGTGAGGTCATAAGAAATTTCAAAGTCCCCCCTGATCACATTTAAAAGACTCCTATACAGAGGTGTACATCAATTCACCAACGCACTGTATAACCATTTGAGCAGTTGCATGGAATTAGCTGTATGTAATCAAATTAAAACTAGGTCTTGTCAGAAAAACAAACCACCCTGGTGGGCACTCAGTATAAACAGGCTATACAACAAAAGAAAGCAATTAATGTCCAAAAACAAGAGGGAACTGACTCAGCAGAGGAAGAATTCCCTTACTAGTCTAAACAAACAAACAAATCTGAGATCTAATAAAGTCATTCCACAGCACATTACAAAGCAAAAATAGCCTTCATAGCTAAACAAAATCACTAGGCATTTTTTAACTACATCTGAAGCATCAAGGGGAATACTAAGCTGTGCACAGAGCTGGTTGTGGATGGCACCACCCGTACTCAGTAAAAGGAAATAGCCAATCTGCTAGTATACAGATTTGGAGAAAACTTCACCCCTCATCCACACTGGCCATCCCCAAAGTATACTGACCACCACCCCACTGCCTATTATATTTTGGTCTAAGGCCAAAAACACAGCATCAATGGGATGAGACAACATCCCAGGTTGCATTTTAAATCTTAAAACATGACCTAGCTTATCCACTCGGATGCGTGTTTAACCACAACCTCAGGACCAGCTATGTCCCCACAGAATGTAGGACAGCCACCGCTGTCTCTCTGCACAAGTGGGGGGGGGGTATCAACCGTCCTTGGAAATTATAGACCCCTAAATGATATGATGGACAGAGGCCGTCAGTATTAGTTACGCTACCATAGGTAAATACTCCTGTAAACTTAACTCACCTAACTGTTGGTAATTGGGTAATTTAGGATAAATATGACTAGGCTTGTAAAGGACCTTGGCAGTTAACCTAGTAATCTCCTATGAATACCCTGCTAAACTCTGATAGTAGTCTCCTTACAGGTGCCCTATTTATAGACCTGACAAAGGCATTTGACCTCACTGACCACTACTGTCTCCAAAACAAACTAATTGAAATTGTTATCAGTGCAGACACTGCTCCTGGTATAAAAACTTCCTCACTGACAGACACTTCAGAATTAAAATAGGATCTTCCCAATCAGAATCTGCACTTATTACCAAAGGTGTACCACAAGGATCAATTCTTGCCCCTTCCTTTTCTCCATATTCATTAACAAGCTTCCTTGTGACCTCTCCCATCTCCCACTTACCCCCTATGCTTATAACATAGTATTCACTGCCAACTCCAGTTGGACTTGCATGAGTTCCACCGATGGTTCATAAACTGTAAACTACTTTTCAACCCCACAAAGACCAAAACTATGCTTTTTGGAACTCTATAGAAAATTCACCAATCATCTGACTCTTTAAGTATCTTTGACCTAGACAACCATTCTACAGTGACAACCTCCACCTTCAAATACCTAGGACTGTGGCTTGATCATTTATTAAAGTTCCCATTTCCACAGAGACAAAATAAGAACCAAAATAAACTCCCTCTTCTTCTTGACCAAAATGATCTCCCAATTTCTTTACTAACCAGCCAGAGCAGCCATTGGCAAAGTAGTTCTGCTTTCTCAACTTGAATATGGGCTCCCAATTTTTTACTCAACCTCCTAGCAATACATTGCCACACTCCAGACTATCTCTAACAACATCTGCCAATTCATTGCAAACTCACCGGTCTATGAGCATCCCTTTAGCACTACAGAAAAAGCCAAATGGGTACCCATAAGACAAAGATGTAACCTACTTTTAGGATCCAAATGCTACAAACTACTCCAACTCCACATATTTATCCTTCTTGTAGGTAGACTTCATGAAAAAAACTCCTCATACAACCTGAGACACTACTCACAAGCCAAACCAGCTCTTATTAGCCCCAAACCAAGCATCTGACTCTTTAACTATCACTGTACATGCTTCCTCCTCTTAGGCACATACTCTTTGGCAAGCTCTCCCCATCGACATTAAGGAAATCAACACTTATTCTAAATTCAGATTGTACCTCAAAAGTACTTCCTCATCCAAGCCAAAGGCTTCTGCTTCAACACAGAACATATCATCCAACCTATCTCCATTCCAAGTCTCTTCTCCTCTCTTAAGGTTGTACATTGCACTCAGCTTGATTATACATTGCACTGTGCTTGTTCACTAGAATGTATATATGTAGATTTTTTTTTCTGTGAAATTGGTGTCAACTACTCTGTTACATTTGTTTGTGAAATGTTTTGTATTTCACCCAGGCTGAGCAGAAAATTGTTCAGTACTAATCAGTGCAGTACCCCAGTAAACAAAAATAAATAAATAAACTCTGACAGATTAAGATGTAAAGTCTACTGGAATACTATGCCAGTGTAACAAGTACACAGTTCAGTATTTTAATAAATGCAGAGTGGTTACAGAGTATGGGCTTCCTCACTGTGTAACATGATCAGTAAATATGTCAGTTTACAAATGTATATGCACAGTTATTCACTGTTTGCATAGTTAGTCTTATTAGCAGTAAAAAGTTGGTGTGGCTTGGTTTTAGTATTATGTTTAAATTGCATTTCTGGATTAAGGGTTGGCTCTTTCATAGTCATCTAGTTTTATCATATGTGCTCTTTTGTATGCCATTGTAAGGAATTACTCCCATGTATTGTTTCCAGTAAGCATTCCTGCCAATCTGTGTTAATATCAGTGGCTATAATGTTTATGCTGCCCCATCTTCATTTCAAGTTATCAATAATTTTGGGAATACTGTCTTTTGTACTATCATATTCTACTTGACAAGTACCCTTACTTGGAAATCCTATCATGGGCAAAATTCCAAAAGACTTGCTGTCGGTGAAAGTGACTTGACTCTTTTGGAAGACCTATGTCTAAAGACTTACAGTGGAGTAAGTAACTTGCACCGAGAGAGGACATGTTTTGGAATCTGGTCCCACATCTCATTTGTGAACCTTGACTTATTAGTGTATGACTGTAAACCATTAAATTTGTTTTCATTAGTGTATGCATTTAGGCAGTCCATATACATGTTTTGTTACATTTTTCTTTGTTAAGAGAATACAAGTTTATATCCTTCAGTCTTTTCTAATGTGAATTTACCAAATGGTCTCGGATCACATTACCATTAATCTTAGAACCTTATTCAACAGGTTGCTTTCTTTTTTCTGACAAGGGCATCACTGTCTTGTTAGATGGCAAAATGACTTTTTTATTCCTGAGTATAATGCTGCTGGCTTTGGAACCTAATACCTGAATTATGCTTTATGTCTCTGCAGTCTTGTAGTGAGCCACATTTTTCAGCTTATTTGCAATGATTTATTTTTCTTCTTTTCAAATGGTCTCATGCATTCCACCCAGCCAATATTGTGTTACTTTTATTTACTGCATAGCTGCAGTATTGCATCTTTCACCACTGAAGAAGATTCAGCTAAGCTTTCCATGACCTCCCCAGTGTGCCTGATTTCTCATTTCTTTGTGCAGTCCCATGTGTCTCCATGTTGTCCGTAGGCAGGCAAAACTTATTCTAGATTCCGTCCACCATATTGCAGGGAGATTTTTGGATGTCTTAGATATTACATTGCACTGACGTAGTATTTGAACGGCAGATGATCTGTAAGCTGGTTCATGACTTTTCCCCACTTCCAGTGTAAACTGCACAGATTTTGTCTCATATTTTTGCTCTGTTCCTTATAAAATCTGTAGTTTTCTGGCAAATTATTGAAGATTGAAGTCACTAAATAATGACATACATTTGAGTTTCAGAATTCATACCCCCAGGAAAAGGTTTATAAGAACAGTTATAAAATGTGTCCCTTGGGGCCTTTGCCTCTCCCCATTCTTTTTTGGCTTTGTCCAGAATTCTTGTGCTAAGTGGTTAAGATGTATGCTGCAGGTATTCTAAATTTTTTTTTTAGTTTTTTTTTTCTTTAATCCTAACAGACAGCTGAATCAGTGCATTACTGAATACAGGAACTTAACTGCTTGATTTTTGTTGACTGTTACTATTACCCAAAGATGCCGTATAAGTTTTATAAGGTATCCTCCAATATAAAGCTACTCTACTGTCATTCTGCATATTCAGTGCCATTCATAAAGATTACCGTTCTCTATCACAATGGCCTTTTTCAGTTTGCAAGGTCAGATACACTGATTTGAGTGTGCCTGTCTGATAACCGCATATACATTTGCTTCTTTTCTTTCTTTTTTTCTTTCTTTCTTTCTTTATTTATTTTTGTGAGACTCACCCATATTTTTCATTCTTATGGTATGAATGGATATACTTAACTCCAGAAAATTGTTAATAGATCTTATAACTCCTTGAAATCATGCCTCATCATAGATCATTCATGATCTGTCACATGTAGCCATAACTATCAACCTATAAGCTCAAGAATTCTGTTCAAAGACAAAAATAATGATGGACAAAGGCCAAAAAGCAGGGATAAAGTTTAAATGTTGATCTTTTAAGTTAGAAAGTTGATAAATAACAATGTTTGCATTACTGAGTATTTTCTGAACGTTGTGGAGTCTAAAACTTATATGTCTGTCATTATTTAGTAATTTCAATCTTCAATGATTTGCCAAAAAAACCCCACAAATTTTATGAGGAAAGGGCCAAACTTAAGAGTAAAAAATCTGGACATTTTGCAAAATTATGAACAATTGAGAGGAATGCACCTAGTGCTGATATCTTAAAAGGGCAAACTAAAATATTTACATTTGTTTTCTGTGCTATGTAGAGAAAAAATGTATTCTTTCACAGTAAATTCATAGTTTAAATTATTTCTGTATTGGTCTTGCCTTTCGCATGCTAATGATTTCTGGTTTAAGTGAAAATAAAATATAATCTTGAAGTAACACTTTTTATATTTATAACTACAGGGTTTCTCAACAGCTCCTAGCTCTCCTTCAGCAAATTCACGGACTAGCACTTTGACAACATCACGTTCACTTGGGAACATCTCTCATGTATTAGTACAGTCTGATGTAAAGAAGCGCAGAGCACCTCCACCCCCATCATTAACAACTGACCAATCACAGGACAGAGACCAGATCACACTGCATGCATCACAGGTAAAAACTTCCTTATTTGGCACACTTTGCCAGGTGCCTTTGCCTGAAATACAAACTATGTGAAAGTATTAGGATATACTTGACCACAGACCCAAATCTGTCACACTTTCAGGTACCTGTAGTTGGACATTTATTATTGATGCATGACTTTTTGTGAGATCATAAGCAACCATCAGTAGAAATGTTCAGGTTATGAGAGGTAAGAGAAAACTATTGAAAGTGTTTGAATATTGTGATTTTTTTCCTTATTACTAGTGAATAGTTATTGGGACTGAACATGATGACATTGCCATTTCACTCTGCTTTCTTCATAGATTAAGTTACCTAATTTATTTACAGCTCACTGTGCATGTAAGACTGCACAGTGCCACAGCAGTTAGTGTGCTACCTCACAGCTCTTACTTCACCAGTTTCATTCTGAGTTAGTTCTGCTGAGTATCTATGGTAGGATACCATTACCATTGTCTGTATATTTTATTTCATTATTTTTATTATTAATTTAATGCTGCATTGTTTTCCCCTTATGACACTTGTACTACTACATGTGGCACTTGTACTACCACATGTGGCCCTTGTACTACTTCAGGTAACACTTGTACTACCATATTTCTTTGAATACTGTCTATATATCTGACTCCTGCTTCATCTCATATGCTGAACATTTATTCATGTACACTACCATTTGGTTCATAGCTAAGTATTAGGCTAGTTGTCCTTACAGGCTATTGAATATGGACAGGAATGAACTTTGTTTTGTGTGAATGGGTAGTCTGTTCACAGCAGCAGTGCCCGTTGCTAGATGTACCTGTCCTCTCCTAACCATTACGGTGATGTTGCAGAAGAGATTTAGATCCCTATACCAAGTATTTCTGATGTCATTTGACTTAATGATATGCAGTAAATCCATCAGTAATGGGTCAGAGGATGCCTTGTCTGCCAGACACAGGTCACCTCTTAGCAGCCTGTAGGATACTGAATATAGTGAAAGAGATTTGAGTAGGTCCATGTAGGACATATTGTTTAGGCCTTGTATCCTTTTAGTAAGGTATCTCTGTGGGGGTTCCAGTTGTTGAGTGTGTCTGGAAAGGCTGCTAGCACTTTCAGTTTTAGTACTTCCTGTGAATCAGTTGCATACTTGTAACATGGCACTTTGCATACAGCAAAACAACAGTTGCCTAAAATGGCACACCCTTGGGGATTGAATTCTGCTATGAATTGTCACTATCAATAACTCACACATGCTGCACATGATACTAACTAACCTCAAACGAAAGCACCCTTTATACCTTGCACAGCTTGTTCATTAATTCACTTCTGGATTGTTATTCGGAATTTGGTGTACTTTAGGTAGAACAGACAGCTTGCTATAATGATCTGAAGGTCATACGTGTTTTAATGAGTACCAGACATTCTAAATGGCACAGTTATGTAAGAACAGCAAATGTTTAAGACTTTGAATATTGGCTCTACTTATTTAATTTTGGGTCTTTCTTCTACACGGCAGATTTTGCTGGCTCGTTTTTTATATGCTGCTTGTCTGCTTTCTTTGTGTATGGCTGAATACTTTGCCAGGTAAAAGATTTATGGCTGCTATCAAAGTATTCTCTCAAACTGTTTTTGTTCTAAAGTACATTATTCTTTTTTTATAGAAACAGGTTTTTCAGAAATGTACCTTCCTTAATATCCCTGATTTCATGTTTGACAAAAAGTAAAGCTGAAAAAATTTAACATTACCTATTAGCCTTTTTGACAAGCAGAGTAAGAATTTTTGAAATGCCCCAAAAATCAGAAACTCGTTATAATCTTATGTTGCTTCAATACAGATTTTTTTTTATTTCTTCTCATATTAAAAACGCCATTGTAGCAATGCATTGAGATGTTGAATACAACATATGTGTTGTAACAAAACTCTGAAAAATCACACTTGAACAGTAATCTGTTCAACCATGGGAAAGTGTTCAAAACAATATATTTGATGGTAACTATTCCTGTTTTTTAGTTTTTGTGTACTAATAATAATGGTTGTAATCAACACAGCATTCCTAGAGTGGCAATGTTGTTAGAAAATTGATGGTTCTTACATTCATAGGTCAATGGAAATTTTAAAAGGTGGTTTGGAGACTATAGAAGTATCCATGGATAAGTGGAGTTCTGAATGATAAGGGTAAAGAATAAACAATGGGAAGGTGAAGTGTACCTTAGTAATGAGAGAGAAAGAGAGAGGGGGGGGGGAGAAAGAAATATGGGTACAGAGAGGATCACAAGAGGAACTGAAAAGCTGCATATTAAGGCATGGGTAGGGATAAGATGTTGCAGACAGAAGACAGTAAAAAAAAGGAATTAGATGGCGAAAAGGAATTAGATGGCGTATCAAGTTGTGGAAAGTAGCGTTTTTGGTAGATGGAAGGCAGGTCTGAATTCACCAGGTCAGTAATTAGAAGAGTGCAAGAGTACTAGTAACAACAGGGCAAAAATTGAAAGGACTCACTGCCTAAAATACTGCTACAAGAAAATGTTGTGTTACAGACAGACTTCAGCCATCCTGATTTGGTAATATTTGTGAAACTGGACCTATCAGCTGAGCAGCTCCATGTGAAAGTTATAGCTGCAATATTTTGTGGTTGCAGATAGAAGGTAGAGGACAAGCATGTGGTAGAACCCATTACTTCTAGCATCTCTGTGGATTTGTTACCCAAATGGACAGAAACAATGAACATTGCTCAGTTCCTTTATTACAGTGTAAGCAAGGGGGTATGTGCAGTAGTCAGAAATTATTTTGTGGACCGCTGAAAAAAACAGAGAGGTGCATCACTGTGTTATGCATTAAGAGGCACTTGGTACAGTAAAGCTTATTGCACTTCTGGTGGAGTGAAGCTTATACTACCGAGAGTTTTTTGCCAGTGAAGCAATTTCCAGCATATGCTATCTGCAGGCTTTATTTGGGTGACCTGTCAAATTAAGAAATTGGGTGTAAAATGTTTATAGACATGCAATAATAAAAAACATAATGGATGTTTCTAAACATTCTGCATTCTACTCATTACTTATAACCCTTTCTACAGCCTAGCAAAGCAGTAACCAAGGGGATCTGTTTTATCAATAATGAATCATCAGGCCATTGCTTTGCAGTGTTGATTTATTTTATGGTTCTAATTCAAGTGAATGTATGATTTGAAGTACATCTGAAGTTAGCTTGTACTGTTCAGCACCTTCTCAGGCAGTTCAAGTAATAATAATAGTAATAATAATAGTAATAATAATAATAATAATAATGATAATAATAATGTGTAGGTGTAACCTGATAAAACCTATACAGTCGGCAGACTGTTCTGCACTTGTCAGCATTGTATGAATAATGTTTTTTACTTGCTGTCCTTAGTATTCCCAGTGTGTCTTCTTGCCCTCAGCATTATTTGCTGCCCTGCACTCTGTCCAATGGGGTAAGTTGCATAGTCAGTGTTGGTTCGGCCATTCTCCTCCTGTTTGCCTTTGTTCTACTGTCCCCCGCCACCACTGTGTACCTGGATATTCCTTCTGTTCTAGATAACATATACCCCAGATGTAATGCATTTTGCTATTTATCTTGACAAAAAAGGTAATATACATATAGATTTTGAAATTAAGAAGTGACATATAAGTTCAGACAAAAATGTATTACTAATTTGTCTTCCATAGCTGTGATACACATTAACATGTGCCACATTATGTCCACTCATTTACATCTTCAGTGATTTGTGCCTTTAGAGAGCTGCTTTGCTGGCTTTCTTCCATTATATTATGTGTGCCCACACAGAGGTATGTGTGTGCCCCAATATGCATATCCTCTTTTCATGCTTACAGTGTAACTGATTTGTGTCCTCTCATCCTTCAGCCAATATTGTCACAGTCGATGGTGTGTAGTGTGAAGGCCACTCAAGTCTTCTGTTTCCTACTGGCCTCACTGTGTGGTGTTTCAGTTTTTTTAAACAGGTAAAAAGGAGGATGGAGGGTGAAGGCCCCAACTAAGAAAGCCAAAACTAGTGACAAGTGACAACTAAATTCACTAAAGCAGAGGTTTTACGCTAAGTCAGCTGTGGCAGTCTAATCATCTTCACAGCCCGCTGGCTTAGTTATGTACATCAGTAGGAAGTAAGTCTCTGAATTGTATTTTTCAGATAGACCATTTATAGCTCTTATTACACAACACTGGACTTGAAAAAGTTAGGCCCGATGTAGTTCCATATATGTTAGTGAACAGTTTTGAGAGGGGACGGAGTAGAAGTGGAGAAACAAACAGTAAGATAGCTGATGGAGCTGGGCAAAAGAGTGTCCAGGATGAGTTTTAATGTGTTGAGCTAGTGCATTGTCTTTAGCCATCAACCGCACATCACTCGTATGCTGTAGAATTCACTGCTTTAACATTCGGTTCATTTTTCCCACATAGAATGAGTCACAATGTAAGCACTTGGCAAAATACACCACATTCTTACAGCAATTTGCATATAGTCAAGGTTTATACATTCTTTTAGTCACCGGGTGTTGAAAACAGTTCGATATATCAACATATTGACATCCCCTACAGCTTCTGCATGGGTAGGTACCCATTCTATGCAACCCCACAAAACCTGACAGAATGAATAAGGACATACATCCCTACATAACATTTGTTTTAGATTCAGACCATTTCTAAGACACTGGTGCCTCTCCAACAATCCTTCTTACGTCATTGCCAGTTTGGAGAATCCTCCAATTTCTCCTAATTACCCCACAGATCCTTCATATATCATTGTAGTACTTCAATATTACCCTAGGATAATCAGAACCTGTCCTAAGCAACGAATGGGAGGAAGAAGTGGAGGGTACCATACCATCCCTCTGAACTCTAGGTCCAAACCAAGGTCTCCCTCTGGTTCGTATATCAGCCACTGCTAGGTTTATATCCATCAGTGGATAGCCACGTGCTTTAAACTAGAAGTATAAGCCATTCAACTCCTGTTCATAATCATCATTATTTGTACACAACTTAAACATTCTTAATGACTGACCTTTAATTATATTCATAAAAATGTGTTGTGGGTGCATGCTATCCTGCATCCTCCAGCAGGGTTTCCTATAAACTTTTGTCTGGAAATTCCCAGTGGCATCCTTATAAACCTTCAAATCTAAAATCATTCCCATCACTAGAAGATTGAATCGTGAACTTCACAAAGGTGATGCTGTCTTCTAGATATTGTACAAATGACAGCAACTGCTTCACGGTGCCTGCCCAAAGGACGAATATGTCATCCACATCCCATCTCTATGCTCTTCTTATAGACCTATAGCATTAATGAATTTTGATTATAAAATATTTATACCAAATTCTTGCCAGTAGATTACAAATATATGACCTACATTAATAGAGAAAGACCACACTGGTTATATATTAAATAGGCAAACAAAGTGAGATATTAAGCTAATAACAATAAATGAGAATTATCTAATTTGTCTGGATCCAGAAAAAGTCTTTGATTCAGTAAACTGGTTTTATATATCTAAAATATTATAAATGCAAAGATTTCCACTAATAAATATAAAAATATTAAAATATTTTGAACTGATGCCAGGTCTTAAATTTGATCAGAATAAAACAAAAACCTTATTAATTAACAAAGAGCTAAATTATTTGATTGCAACTAATAATGAGTTTAAATGGGATATTAAAGAGATTAAGTATTTAGGGGTTACTCTTACATGCAATTGTAAAGAAATAGTAACTCTGGATTATAGGCAGCCACGGTGGTGCAGTGGTTAGCATTGCCACCTCACAGCAAGAGGTTCTCCAGTTCGATTCTCAGCTGGGGTGCCTTCTGTGCGGAGTCTGCATGTCCTCCCTGTGGTCGCGTGGGTTTCCTCCGGGTGCTCCGGTTTCCTTCCACATCCCAAAGACATGCAGTAGGCGAATTGGACACTCTAAATTGGCCCTAGGTGTGAGTGTGTGCATGTGTTTGCCTTCTGTGGAAGGTTGGGCGCCGGGCTGGCAACTCGACACCATAAAACTCCACGGCCAATCATGAGCAGACAGATGATCCGCTGTGGCGACCCCTAACCAGGAAAAGCCAAAAAAAGAAGAAGAAGTAACTCTGGATTATAAAATGATTTTAAACAATTGTGATGCCCCACTTCTGGGCATTTAGAAATGTGGCTTGAGGGACATGAGCCTGTCTTGGAACACATTAACCCTGTTTTGAGAGTCCATCTGCATTGGCATTGCTGACCCCACAGTGGTGCTGCACCATCATGTAATATGCCTGCAACCCTAGGCTCCACCTTAGTAACTTGGAATTTTCCTGGCTGACTCAATGTAGCCATGTTACGGGATTGACTTCTGTAAATACAGTCAATTTCCTTCCATACCGATAGGTTTGAAGTTTCTGCAATGCCCATACTATGGCTAGGCATTCTTTTGTCTTTTGCTGCATAATATTCCTCCCAAGGTTAGAGTCTACGACTGAGAAATGCAACTGGGTGCTCTTGTCCCTCAGAGGAAACCTAGTTGAGTGCAGCCCCCACCCCATGGTTGGAAGTATTCAGCTGCACAACAAATTCGTTGCTGTAATCTGGACTGACTAACACAGGAGGTCCACCCAAAGTCCCTTTAAGCTTTTGGAATACCTGCTTGCAGGCTAGAGTCCACACTACCTTATCTGGCCTGTTTTTCCTAGTCCGGTCTTTGAGGGGAGCATCTATTATACTATAATTGGGAATGAACTTTCTATAGTACCTTGCTGTCCCCAAGAATGCCCTCACCTGCTTTTTGGTAACAGGAAGGCCACGCCTGAATAGCTTTCACTTTAACAGGCTCTGGCCTGATCTTATCACTCCCCACTCTGTGTCCCAGGTAGGAGAATTCTCCCATACCCACATGACACATACTGGGTGTAATGGTCAACCCTGCCCTTTTCAGTCTACCCAGGGCCTCCCTGACATGCTGAAAGTGCTCTTGCCAGGAATGGCTGTAGATGACAATATCATCCAGGTAAGCAAGGAGATTATCTCCTGCTCCTGCTAGGATGCAATCTACCAGCCTCTGGAAGGTCACTGGGACATTTTTCATTCAAAAGATCATCTTTGTGAACTCACATAATCCAAAAGGAGTCACAAAGACTGACCTCTGACAAGCTGTTGGTGTCAAGGGCACCTGCCAGTAGCCCTTGGTCAGACCTCTGACAAGTTGTTGGTGTCAAGGGCACCTGCCTGTAGCCATTGGTCAGATCAATAGTGGTCAGATACTTAACCCCACCCAGCTGCTGTAAGGCTTCATCTATCCTAGGCATGGGGTAAGCATCTCACTCTGTCTATTTAGTTTCCTGTAGTCCACATAAAACCTGGTGCTACCATTTTTTTCATACCAGCAGCACTGGGGAGGCCCAAGGACTGCTGTACACCTGGATTACCCCAGTTCCAATATTTCTTGCATCTCATCCCTCAGAGCCTGTCAGACTTGCTCAGGCACTCTGTAAGGGGACTGCTTCATAAGTCTTTGGGGTATTGCATCCACATGGTACTGCACCATGTGGGTACACCCAGGTTTCCCAGTGAATATGTCCCCAAACTCCTGTAACACTGCTGGGACATTGCTACCCCTTCCACTGAGGTGTCACTCCGAGCCTCACTGAGGAGATCAGTCACCAGATTCCCCTCAGACTTCTTTCATCCACTGCAAATACTCAGTGCAAGGGCCTCCCTATCATAGTAAGACTTTGTCATGTTAATATGGCACAATCTGTGTCCTTGCCTCCTGCCTAACAGGTTTACCATGTAGTTAACGTCACTGACCTTCCTTACCACTTTGAAGAGTCCCTCCCAAGCTGCTTGCAGCTTATTGTGTCTGACAGGAATGAGCGCTATAACCTGTTGTCCCACAGCATGCAGTGTTTGAACAATGCAGTAAGCCTTTCAGGAGTGGCCACAGTGTCACCAAGTAGATATAAGTACTCTTAAAGGTTAAAGTATTCTCTAAAGGACCAGCCACAATAAAAAGTTTAAATATATTTAATAAATAATAAAAGAAAATGACTATTTACAATAAACACCACAGTTTCAATCACAGGAAAAATTAAAATAACACAGATAAATAGATTCACACAGATACAGAAAAACAGTACTTACCTAATCTCACTATATTTCCTGACTGATCTAAAGATTGACTATTCCCTAGTTACTTACTAAAGCAAGGCAAGCTGAAGGTGGTGCATGATCTTGTCATTTCCAAAAAACAGACTGCTCTGAGACTTCTGTCTCATCATCTGGTACTAAAACATCATTTTTGGTCTGAATTACAGAATGACGTCACATATGTTTGGTCATCTGACTTCTGGTCTCCTTTAAGTAGAAACTGAACCAGAATCTTGCGCATATATGTTGCTGTACGCACGGGTAGAGCTTTGCTAAGATGTGTTATAGCATCTGGAAGTTATCAAACAATTTCAAACTTCCACCCTTTAGAGTAGCAATTAGTACAACCCCAAGGACAATACAGAAGGCTTCCTAGTGCAGACGCTTTGTCTCTGGCTGCATTGAGACCCGTGAAATAGTCTTTTTGGCTTATACCAAGTAATTTAATTTCAAACTATTTTTCAAAGTTAGCTGGACTGAGATTAACCTCTTCTCTTCCAGTATCCTCTGTTACAATGTATTCGTTTCCACAGTTACAATACAATCCGACATACAGATGTATTTCTTTTCTGTTCAGCAGGACCCACTTTTGATACATTTTTCAACACAAGTAACTTTACAAATACATTTTCAACACAAGCACCTGTACAAATCAGTTTGATATACAAATGGCGTATAATTCTTTACAAAACTCCAGCTAGCTATGCTGGCATATGTTACACATCCACTGCCCTACTTCTCCTGGCATTGCTGGCAATACCTCACATCATCACAATAATGTTAAAGCAATAATAAATAAAAGGAGTAAATTATTATTTTCTAAAACCACAGTGAAAAACTTCTCTAAAGCAAATTTCACACTCCTCAAAACCAAGGTGGAATCCTTCAAAGCCCCCGGGCCTGTGGAAAATACGACCCAGACCTCAGAATCCTTTATAAACGCATTCTATGAACACCTTCAGGAATGCATGGATCATGCAAACCCAAATAAAACAAAGACCCAATCCTCCAAAGGCAGACGTCCTGTCTGGTGGACCCCAGCCATAAACAAACTATACAATAGAAGGAGGAAGCTACTACATGATAGAGCAAAATCCCAAAAAGGGAAGGCATCTCTGATCAGTATTAGCAACAAACTACGGGCACTCATAAAATCGTCTAAGGCCAGCTTTGAGAGAAAAATTGCACAGGACACTAAGGATAATCACAAGGCTTTCTTTAGTTATGTTAGGAACCTGGGTGGGAATTCCCAGATATGCACAGAATTAGTCCAAAATGACAAATAATACACCAAACCCACAGACATTGGCAACATCCTAGCTGACAGGTTCAGCGCAAACTTCTCCCCCCCTCCCCACTAAAAGGGCAAATATCTATTCCAGCAGAGTGATGCCCCCCTGACATCCCAGATGCTCAGGTAAGAGCCGCCCTCTCCAAAGCAAAAAACACAGCATTAAAGGGACAAGACGGTGTCCCGGGCTGTGTCCTACATGAACTCCAAGAAAAGCTAAACCCAAACATAAAACTACTGTTCAATCTCAGCCTTACTACAGGATATGTACCCAAAGAGTGGCGTACAGCAACAGTGGTCCCTCTCCACAAAGGTGGTGCCTCAATGGATCCTGGAAACTATCGCCCCATAAGCCTGACTAGCTTGGTCTGCAAAGCTATGGAAAGGATCATCATGGACGTCATAAATAAAGATATTGGGGACCTACAGACACTGAATCCTACCCAGTTCGGCTTTGTTAAGTGCAGATCCTGCCTCTTAAACCTGGTCGATTTCTTTGAAACAGTCACCAAGGCCATTGACGAGGGGAATGTGGTCCACACAGCCTACCTGAACCTCACAAAAGCCTTCGATACAATACACCACTCGGGCATTATAGATAAGCTCACCAGCTTAAATATAAACCCCTATGTCACTAGATGGGTTGCAAACTAGCTCAAGGACAGAACCCACATGGTTAGAATTGCTGGAGCCATGTCAGACTCCAAACCAGTTGCAAGTGGCGTCCCACAAGGCTCAGTCCTGGGACCTCTCTTGTTCGGTATATATTTCTCGGAGGCAAAGGCCAACACGGAAGGACTGGGGCTGACCAAGTTCTCAGATGACTGCAAACTGGGCGCCATAATCGACTCTCCAGCCGACACAAGCATCCTCCAAAAGGGCCTCATAGAAACAGACAACTGGTGCCAGAGCCATGGCCTCAAGCTAAACGCCAAAAAGTGTATAGTCATCCCCTTTGGCAAAAACAAAGTGCCCACAAATTACCACATAGGTGGTAATCCATTAAGTACAGAAGAAGTAATTAGGGACCTGGGGACCCAAGTTGATAGCAATCTTTCATTTGACAACCACGTGGCCAAAGTGATTAGAAAAACATTTTATATAGCCCACCTAATCATGAAGGGATTCACATCTAGATCAGGGGAGGTCATCATGCCTCTTTACTCATCCCTCATCAGGCCCATAATTGAGTACAATGCCCCTTTTGGGATGTACCTTACCAGACACGTGCAGCAACTGGAAAGACCACAAAATACCTCACCAAGAGGATCAAAGGGCTCAAACAGATGCCATATGCTGCCCGGTTAAAGAAACTCCAGCTCTATTCAGTGGCATACCGCCTGCTCAGAGGCGATCTGTGCCTGACGTATAAAACCATGTCCAACCCGGAATTAATGGACATGCTGCACCTCAGAAAATCCAAATCCCATCAAGCTACGCGCTCGAGAGACTTGAACCTCAGCACTGAAATAAATAGGACATGCTGGAGGGACAGATTCATAACCTAGAGGCTCCCTTCACTCTGGAATAAAATCCCAGTCCAGGTTAGGCAGAGTCCCTCACTGACTCTCCTCAAGAGGAATCTTGATGAGTGGATGGGAGATCGTTGGTTTACCCTAGGTATCACTTCTGTGTCACTGTTAGTTAGACAGAGGCACAGTATACTAACCTCAAAAAAGGGCATAGCAAAATTAATTTTAAATGGGTGGCGAAAGCCAAACACACTCTGGCTAGGCTTATAAATGCCCTAGGGCAGATAGCCTAGTATGAACCTATGAACCTATGAACCTATGGAAGATGGGTTGATTTTAGCCAAAATGGTTATTTTATCCAAATACTATACATTATGTAGATAACTGCTAAAGTACACGTCAAGCAATTTAATGAAATGTGTTTGAAGTTCTTATGGCAGTTCTGTAAACCTAGAATAGCTGTGGGACAGCATGTAAGAGAATGGAAACATGATAGAACAGGACTTCCTTATTTAAAAATTTGTGCTGTAACTTCCTTTATCAAAACAGTACTTTTATGAATAAATTCTGATTATTTAGCAGTTAGGAAAAACTACATGAAACCATTTGATTAAATAAAGAAAATATATCACTATATAGCTTATAATAGCAATATGAAGTGTCTGTTAAATAAATATTTGTTTAAAACAGCAATAATCTAACAGATTCTGCTAATATAAATAACATATTTAATATATGTATATATGTATACATATATATATATATATATATATATATATATGCTTGAAGATAAAAGCATGGTGTTTCACATTGTTCCCGACAACATTCATACCAGAATGTATACATTAAGCTTAAAAATTAAGGATTTGATCTTTTGGAGTCATGTGTTGAGAGATATGCTTATCATAGACTATTTAGTAGGTAAATACCCTTTGGATCTAAAAAACTGACTTTTCAAACAAATAATCAGTAGACAGATTTTAATCTCTAAAGTTGATTTAATGTTATATATAATTAAAGAAGTTCCACTCATTCTTGATTTTCTGAACAAGTGATGTGGAGATCATATTAATTCAAAATATATAAAATAATTAATAATACATTATGTATAGAATCGGGGTTATGATCTCCAAATGAGTGGCTCAGCTTTAATTGCAGTAGATATAAAATGAGTTTAATATCATCAAAAACTACCTCATCTTTAACAGATAAACAGATCATTCATTACTATGTATAGAATTGAAATTATATATCCAAAAGAATACAGTGCTTTTTGAAGGTGTAAATACTTAATTATAGCAGATTCTTAACATGTGGTTTATGATTGCAAAGCTCTACAACCTTTTGTGAACGAAATCAATGTTTCTTGCACGTATTGTGGTCTGATACATTTATATTAACTAAACATTTGGTATTGTTTAATGCTGCAATGCCTGGATGTGTATACAGGTCTCAGTTCTCACTTCTCTGGAGCTTATTAACAATAACTAGAAAAATGACTACAAAGAATTAGAAAATGGGGTTACACCTCCATTTACAGAATTTATAAATACTGTATCTGTTGTGTATCATAAAGAAATATCTCTTTTTAAGATTAAAATATAGAAAATAACTACAGTATATAATTGCTAGATAAAAGTGAACGTATCGACAGAGAAATTTTAATTGATGTTCTATGATCAGTTTATACTGTTTGCCTATTCAGAGAATTTTAGTAATATATATATATATATATATATATATATATATATATATATATATATATATATATATGTGTGTGTGTATATATATATATATATATATGTGTGTGTGTATATATATATATATATATATATATATATATGTATATGTGTGTATATATATATATATATATATATATATATATATATATATATATATATATCTATAGCAAATATAGGTGTAGACAGTTGTGTAAATACTTATTTGTTTTATTACGTTAATGTATTTGTTCCGGTATATACAATTTCAAAAAAATATTTTAAAAAGGAGTTCTCTCGCCCCTGTTTGGTAACCAGTATGTCACTTTGCTTCAACTCTTCTGCTACAGGGAGATAAAAAAGAAGGTTTTTATGAACTTGACAGTAAGGGGCAGCTCAAAGACTATAATTATTCATCCTTCCTTCCTTCTGTTGATCCCAGTTATCTCAAAGCCAAGTCCATATTTTTAACCAGTCATTCATCATAGGGATCAACCCTCCATACTTAAAGCATGTGATTGTCTTCCTACTAGTTAAGGTGTCTGTGTGCATTTCCCCCATAATTACAGACCCATTACAAATCTTAATATAACTGGCAGCATATTTCAACACTTGTGTATTCCCAGATTCTAGATTACATTAACAATATGATCTGCCAGTCCTTGCTCAGTATGAATTTCATGAATTGTTTTGTACTCATACTATTGTCTGTTGTGTAACTGAACACATCTTGTTGAACAATAAAAGGGGCCAGTTAGCTGGTGTCAGCATGATCTTGACAGATTGGTTGATCATGCTCTTCTCACAACCAGGCTTACAAAGTCTGACTTTCTCAACGGACCCATACAGTGGTTTTCAGACTACTTGACTGTTCCAAGTATTTCAAGTGGTTATAAGCACCTTTCACTCCACTGTCAGAACTTTTAGATCCGAGTCCTCCAAGGTTCAGTATTGTGGCCAGGTCCATTCTTCATGTTCTTTTTCAGTTTGCTGTGTGACCTCTAAGGTTCCCATTTTGTTACACTGACATGTTAGTAGAGTTGAAATCAGGATTCTGTAGAGATAGGATTTGAAATGGCCTGCAACTCCATTTCAGCAAGCCCCAGTTATGTCTCCTTGCTAACAAACTCATAGTAAACTGTTACAGAATAAATACATTACATTTCACCAAGAGATTATGAGAAGCTGGTTTGCACAACATGAATCTCATAACACTGAGTTAGTTCAGATGGAACAGTTTAGAGACCTGGTTGTCTAGTCAGAGCTTGTCTCATCTTTCAAACCCTCTGCTGAAATATGTGTTGACAGTGTCCTAAAGCATTGGCATCTCAGATACAAAGTCATGACCCTTATTTAGTTAGTTTGGAGAGCCACTGATATCATTCTTCTCTTACCTCAGTTACAGTATGCGTGCCCTGCTGTAGCACTCAGTTCCTCTCAGAAGAAAGTGCATCGGACACGGATATCCTTCAGAAGGGACTCACGGAAACAGATAGCTGGTGCCAGAGCCATGGCCTGAAGTTAAACGCCAAAAAATGTATAGTCATACCCTTCGGGAAAAACAAGGTAACCCCAAGCTACCATATAGGTGGCAATCCACTAAGCACAGAAGAGGTTATCAGGGACCTGGGGACCCAGGTTGACAGTGGCCTTTCTTTTGACACTCACGTTGCTAAAGTGGTTAGAAAGACCTTCTACATTGCCCACCTGATCATGAAGGGATTCACATCCAGATCTAGTGAGGTCATTGTTCCCCTGTACTCTTCACTTATCAGACCAATGATCGAGTACAATGCCCCATTCAGGATGTATCTCACCCGACATCTGCAGCAATTGGAGAGACCCCAAAAGTTCCTCACTAAAAGGATAAAGGGACTCCAAAATCTGTCATATGCTGCCAGATTGAAGAAACTCCAGCTCTATTCAGTCGCATACCGTCCTGCTCAGAGGTGACATGTGCCTGACATACAAGGCCATGTCCAACCCGAATTAATGGACATGCTCCACCTCAAAAATCCAAATCCACCAAAACCACTAGAGCAAGCGACTTAAACCTTAGCACGGATATAAATAGGACGTGCTGGAGGGATAGATTTATCACTCAGAGACTCCCTATGCTGTGGAATAAAATCCCGGTCCATGTGAGGCAGAGCACCTCGCTGACTCTGTTCAAGAGAAATCTAGACCTGTGGATGGGAGATCGTAGGTTTACCCCGGGAATCATCTCTGTGTCACTGCTGGACAGAGGCACAACAAACTAATGGGCACAGTATTTTTTCATATAAGGGGTGGCGTAAGCCACAAAAATTTGGGCTAGGCTTATAAATGCCTTAGGGCAGATAGCCTAGTATAAACCTATGAACCTATGAACCTATGAACACATACCTGTTTTATAAACTACCCTCACTGAGATCTGTTGTTTTTTTGTCTTAGCAGTGCTCAGGAAACATTGCATCATTTCATTATGGAAGGTAGTCTGGTTACTTGTAATTGCAAAAGCAACATTATTGCTTGCCTCCCTCACCTTTAAACTGTTACATATTGAATACAGAACTGCTGCTGAAAGGTTAAAGGCTCCTAAGTATTGCTATCCCTTAATGATGCAAGATGGAGGAGCTACCAGAATTTGAGACTGTGGCTGGAGAGAAAGATTTTAGCAAAGTGGCTGTGCCTACCTGCAGCTGTCTCCCTATGCGTAGGGGAAATGCAGAGAACTGTGGGAAATTAAGGAAAAGCTGCTCTTCTTCCTAATAGATTCAAATACATTGGTCAATGTTTATTTCTCTGAGGCATCTGTAATTTTCCATATTAGATAAAATTATTCTTAGGTGAATATCTAGTGTCATGTTATTTATAAAATATATTTGCTGTTAATTTTTGGTTTTGCCTACATTTGTGTTACCTTTTGTTTGCCCTTGTGGTGTCTAAATTAAATCCATGTGATGATCATTATTTCTTTGATTGTCCTTGTTGCTATTGCTTACCACTATCATTATTTTTCTAAGTTAAAACTAGTTAATTTATTGTAGGATACTCTGCCAATGTTGGGGGGCTAGGAGTTGGCATAATACTCAAGATGTTTACCTCACAAACATGAAATGCAATGTATGATTCTCACTAAGGGAAACTGACCATGATTAAAATGGTCCACAAGGGCAGCTAGTCTAGTACCTACCTATAAAAGGCTCTACTTGAAAACCTCACTCAGATTCTGCCATAGAGTGCTGTGAGCAAAAGGTTAGTTTCTACTGGGATCACTCATTTTTGGCATTTACTTCTCTGAAGTCAAAGCCAATGTCATTGGTCTCTGGCTGACTAAATTTACAGATGACTGCAAATTAGGAGCAGTCATGGAATCCCCCACTGACACAAATGTTCTCCAGGAAGCGTTGACATAGAAGAGCCATGGACTAAATCTAAATGGAAAGAAATGGATAATAGTATTCTTCTGGAAGTCATCCACCCCTGATAACTATCATATTTACAACACACCCCTAAGAACTGACCCAGCAGTCAGGGACTTAGGTACATGCATGTACAGTAATCTAACCTTTGGCCATCACCTGTGTATAGCAATGAGGAAATCCTTCTATGTTGTGCAATTTATAAACAAAGATATAGCATCTAGTTCCAAGGATATCATTGTTCCACTGTATTCAACCCCCTGTGGTATGTACCTAACCAGGCACATCCAACAATTGGGAATGTCCACAGAAGTTGCTTACTAAAAGAATATAAGACATTCGGTGGTGCAGCGGTAGCATTGTTGCCTCACAGCAAGAGGTTCTCCTGTTAGATTCTCAGCTGGAGTGCCTTCTGTGTGGAGTCTGCATGTCCTCCCCGTGGTCAAGTGGCGTTCGAAAGACATGCGTGAATGGGCATGCCTTCATTGAAGGTTGGGCGTCGGGCTGGCAACTCTGCACCATAAAAATCTGCTGCCAATCATTAGCTGACTGAAGTTCTGCTGTGGTGACCCCTAACCAGGAAAAGCCGTAAAGACAAACAACAATTAACATGTCCTGTGCACACCATCTCAAGGCCCTTGTATTCTGTCTCCCACATGCTGTTAAGGGGAGATCAATGCCTGGCATACAAGGCCTGGACAGACCCCTCCCTGATGGACCTCCTGCATATCCGCAAAACAAAACAGCACCAGAATTACCTGTTCTCAAGATTTAAACCTTGCCTGTGATATAAATAGGACCTGCTGGAAAGACAGGTATGTATCTCAGAGACTACACCTTCTCTGGAACAGGCTGCCCATCCATGTGAAACAGAGTTTCTCCCTAACCCAATTCAAGTGTGACGTGGACAATTGGATGGGGAACAGGAAATTCATCTGTGGTTTGTCACATGTCTCTAATGGACATAGCTGTAACTGTTTCATTTCCCAAACCCTTGCTTACATTTATCAAGGGTACCAGAAGTTGTCAGAGATTTGTTATCCATGGCTAAGCTTAAAAAGGCCCTTGTGGTTACAAAATTAATGAAGTTAAAACAAAGGCAGTAGTGATAAATTATGTACCCACATACAAACTGGTTCAGCAATATCCGTATTTATGAGGACATGATAAAATTAAGTATTTAGGAGTTGTTATTCTTTCGGCTTTTCCCAGTTAGGGTTCGCCACAGAGGAACTCCAGTCCACTAATGATTGGCAGTTGATTTTTACAGTGCCAAGGTGCCAGCCCGACCCCCAACCTTCAACTAAGGAACGCCCATTCACGCATGTCTTTCCAATGCCACTTGACCACAGGGAGGACATGCAGGCACCACACAGAAGGTGCTCCAGCTGAGAATCGAACGGAAGAACCTCTGGCTGTGAGGCGACAATGCATGGCAGCTAAGGATATGTGGGAAGAGAAGAAACAAAAGATAATACAAAAACTGAGAAAATGGAATTTCTGTTATATATATATATATTGATAGTAAGATACAAGCAGTTAAAATGTTTTTAGTCCCTTTAGTGTTATATACAGGTCAAACGAGCCAAAAACTCACAAAACCAAATAAAAAATCCCAAAGGCAGTCAACGAATGTAGAAACAGCTTGAAGAACGACTGTAGACTGTATACAAGTACTCAAAAGGTGCAAGCACCACTTTAATACATAAAGCAACAAAAACTGGTTAGCGCTTTCGTTTCACAATGTCTAAAATTTCATCAGACAAACAAAGTTCACAAATGTCACTTCCTTTATGTTTTACCATCCATTCTCATTGGTTGCCACACATTTAGGAAATCACTACACAATGACTCTATACACTTACTTAACATTAAAAAAATACACAATGGGTTGCTAAAATGTTGCATGCACTAATGCATAATTAAAGTACTCTTTAAAAACAAGCTATATAAGCAAAACATATTTTTAACTTTCTCCTGACAAAAGACAGAATTGAATTTCCTTCTGATGACTCTGACCCTTCTGATTACCAGGACATACTCTTATCTATCTATGAGGATTCAGATGCAGAGGAATCCATTCCCTCTGCCTCCCCTACAGAGGATTTCTCTTTTGGTGAAACCTTACATACCTTAAGAGAGCATTTCCACTGGGAATGCCAGGACTGTCCTCACTCCAAAAAGAAATTCAGGGAATTTTTAGATTTGCCTCAGCACAGGCCTCTAGCTATACCCCCTGTCCTGGATATTGTAGATGATGTCTTCTTGGAGTCCAGTCTTACTCCTGACACCTTACCACCAGCTCCTAGAAAGCCTGACAAGTACTACAGAGTACCTGATTCTCATAGCTTTCTCTTTAAGAATCCTACTGCGGATCCAGAGACCATTTCCCAGGGACCTAAAGGCATTAAGGCTACTACAGCCAAAAACTCTACCCCTTCAGACAGGAATTCTAGAGCTTTAGACAGATGGGGTAAGAAGATAACTCTTGTCATCAGGGCTTTGAATTGCTAGTTTCACATGTTGAAGTACCAGCAGCATATTATGGAGCTAATTAAACAAAAAATGGTGTTGCTTCCAGATTGTGCAGAAAATAAAGATTTACAAGAGTTAATGCATTCTGCAAACCAAGTTAGTAAACATATTTTGCAAAGTTGGTTTGATGCCTTACAAGCATCTTGCAGGACTGCTGTCACTGGGTCTGTACTGAGAAGGCATGCTTGGCTAAAAGAACAAGTCTTGCCTGACCATGTCAAAGCAAAATTACTAGATGCTCCATTAAATCAAGAGCGTTTGTTTGGCACAAAAGCAGAAGAAGTTCTTAAAAAGATGGAAGAATAAGCTAAATCTATGCAAACAGTCAAATATTTCTTACAGGTGCAGCCACCTAGATTCAGTAGGCACTGGCCTTCAAAAATTGGTCCTTTCCAGTCCCTCTCAGGCCTTCTCAGTCCAAACCCAGGGGAAACAGACCACCAAGACTACAGTCTCAGGGTATGCAGAGAAAAGAGAGGTCTTGGTGCCCTATTCTGGATCTATCAATTCTCAACACCTTTCTGATGGTCCATCTTCTTCCTATGCTAGCCAAGGATGCCTGGTTAGTCACCCTAGACTTAAAAGAAGCTTGTCTGCACATCCCCATAAGGGAGTATTGCAGGAAATATCTACATTTCAGGGCAGGCTCTATGCACTATCAGTTCTCTGCACTTCCCTTTGGCTTATCTACTATGCCTGGCTCCAGCCATTGCATACAGCAGGCAGAGAAATATTCAAATCTGCACATACTTGGATGATTGCCTGGTTCAGGCGGACAGTCAGGAATTGCTACTGCAGCACCTGGCATTTGTAAAAAGACTTCTAACTTCACTGGGATACACCATCAATGAAAATAAATCACAACTGGTGCCCAGCCAACAAATTGTATTTCTGGGAGCAAGCTTGAACACAACTTCCCAGATGGCATTCCTCACTCCAGAAAAGCAGATCCATCTGACAAACTATTTTAAACTAATGGCCAACAAAACGCAGCTATCTGCAAGGAAAATAGTGCAAGCCCTAGGGTTCATGGCCTCATGCCTTCTGCTAATTCCATATGCAAGACTGCATATGAGGAAACTTCAGTGGTACTTAAAAAGTCTCTGGTGTCAACATTCTCAGGACCTGGAAACAGTAATTCCTATCATACCTTGTCTAAGGGCAGAGTTCCTTCGGTGGGCAGGAGCATGCAAGCAAAACAAGGGACTTCCTTTCAGTCAACCCCTCGCCACCCAAACCCTGACAACAGACGCATCAGCCTATGCATGGGGGTTCACATAGCAGGCAAATGCATTTAAGGCAAATGGAGCCCAGAACAAATTCCCCTGCATATCAATCAAAAAGAGATGCTAGCTGTACAGAATGTTCTGACAGTCTTCAAATACCTTATCCTTCCAGGACAGCTCCTGATAAAGACAGGCAACACCATAGTTATGTGGTACATAAACAAGCAGGGCGGGACTCATTCTTACCCACTCTGCAGGTTAGCCATGGCTCTGTGGAACACAGCCTTGAGCATCCAAGTGCACCTACAAGCTCAATTCCTGCCAGGCAAGCAAAATTCACTGGCAGATGACTTAAGCAGAAATCTACTGGACCCTCACGAGTGGAAGCTGGAACCCAACTCATTCAAACTTCTAACCCAGAGGTGGGGAACTCCGGAGGTGGACCTTTTTGCCTCCCCCCAAAACTACCAATTGAATAACTTTTGCACCAGGAACCCTCACAGCAGAGCCTGGAAGGTGGACACCATATCCTTTACATGGGAAAACCTCTCAATCTATGCCTCCCCCCTCTGCCCCTCTTCTCAAAAATACTACTCAAGATCAAACAGGACAGACCAAGGGCAATCCTTATTGCACCAGACTGACCACGCCAGCACTGGTACCCACTCCTATGCAGTCTGACAGCAGTGCCACCCTGGCACCTACATCAGACACCTTCCCTGCTGTCTCAGCAGGAGGGGCAGATTTTGCATCCACAGCTGCAAACCCTAAACCTTGCAGCCTCGCTTATCCCATGAATACACCACCAGCATCCTTCAGCAAACAGGTGCTGGACGTCATCCTTGAAGCCAAAAGGCCTAGTACTAGGAAATCCTATGCTGAAAAGTGGAAAAGATATTTTTCTTGGAGTCATCATCAAGGAAAGGACACAGCTGTGCCCAACTTCCCTCAAATCCTTGATTACCTATCAGAGCTGCTCCACAGAGGCCTGTCCTTCTCATCCATTAAGATTCATGCCTCTGCCATCTCAACTCATTATAATACTTAGCCTCCTCTCTTTTCTTACCCTCTCATCAAGCAGTTCCTGAGAGGAGCTAACAATTTAAGTTCCCCTAGGAGAGCTATCACCCCAGCCTGGGACCTTAACTTTGTACTGGAAAAGCTCACACTTCTCCCTTTTGAACCTGCTGCTTCAGCAGAGTTAAAATTCCTCTCTTGGAAAACAGCCTTACTTCTAGCTATTACTTCAGCAAGAAGAGTGCCTGAGTTACAGGCACTAATGGCGGTGGAGCCCTTCATTATTGTCCATGCTGACAGGGTTTCCTTCAGGACTAACCCTTCCTTTATGCCCAAGATGGTATCCAGTGTGGCTTTAAACTAATCCATCCATTTGCCATCTTTTTCCCTAATCCTCAGAATAGAAGGGAAAGGATCCTGCGCTCTTTGGACGTGCACAGACAGCTCAGGTTCTACCTTGACAGGACTAAGCCTTTCAGAAAATCTGACCAGCTACTAGTTAACTTTGCTACAGGGGCAGAGGGTAAGGCCATTTCGAAGCAATCCATTTCCAAATGGATAGCACACTGCATCCATTTCTGCTACAATCACCATGGAAAACCTACCCCACTGGGGATCAGAACTCATTCCACTCGAGCTACTTCAACCTCTACAGCATTTCTCAGGGGGGTCCCCACCAGGGACATTCTGGAAGCTGCAACCTGGAGTTCTGCACACACCTTCACCAAGCATTACCACTTACCTATTTTTTCTCAGTCCAGAGCTGGATTTGCTACAGCAGTCTTACAAGGCCTGCTATCCAGCCCCATCACTTCTTGACTGCCTACACCCTTCCTTAGCTTTGGGAATTAACCCAAGTGTGATGATTGCAACAGTGAAACATGAAGAACATAGTACAGTTGTGTACACTTACCGTAAATGTAGATGTTCGAGTGCATTCACTGTTGCAGTCCTGGTTTCCCTCCCTCCAGCCCCTGTCTTTCTCTACCCTTTTTTCCTTTCCTCTTTATTGCCATCTTTTATGGCAGGGGTATTTACTTTTTACTGGAGGTGTTCCACACCATGTAATAGCTTCCTATTTTGGGGGCTCCTGACATCTAGGGCAAGAAAAACTGATGTAATGGTGTGGGCTGCATGTTTTATACCCCTGACAACCTGACATCATATGGAAGAGGCGACAGCATCCAATGCAGAAATCCCAAGACTCTGGTATTCGGGCTGACTGAGGGCTATCTGCAGGCAGATTACCCAAGTGTGAGGACTGCAACAGTGAATACACTTGAACATCTACATTTATTGTAAGTGTACACAACTGTACTTTGCCATTAAGAAAGGAATAATTACTACAGCATAAAACTATTGCATGATAACTATAACAATCAATCAGAGGAGGTTAGAAAGGATTGAGAAGAGAGACTGGATAAGCAATTCACAAAGAAACAATGGGGGATAAAATATGCAACAAAGTCTAGAAGATTTAGGATATTTGCTTGGAAGTGTTTACATAGGTATTTTTATATCCTAAGCAGACTCCAAAGAATTTTTCCTGAGGTAGACAGCAAATGTTGGAGGTGTGATGGGGAAGAAAGAGGTAACTCGGAACATATTTTCTGGGAGCGTAATGAGTTGGCAGACTTTAAAGATTGCATGCAGACTACTCTATCGGAGATACAGGGTGAGCAAATTGGTGCAACTAAGGAAATTATTTTTTTGAACTATGATACAGAATTGGAATTGCCTCGACATAGTAAGGCCATGCTGAGTCTAATTATGATGGCTGCCAAAAAAGCAATTACTAGAAAATGGAAATCAAAGTCTAAACCAATTTTACTAGAAGTAACGAAGATAGTAACAGGGATAGAACAATTGGAATTCTGATGTTTAGAAATGGTAGGAGCAAATTGTGGGATGAATACATGCAGAGGTGGAACGAGGTTTAGAAAAAGGCAGGATTTGAATGAGCTATGTAATTGTTGACTGACAATGACTGGATATTTTATAAGTGATGTATAATGTTTGCAGCTACATTTGTCTCAGAATAGTTTGTAATGTATAATGTTTGCAACTGAAATTGTGTCAGAATGGTTTATTTTCATTTATATAAATTTAAGATTGCCTATGTCATACATGATAATTTAATAAATGTGTTTCTTGCTTCAAAAAAGGCCCTTGTGGTCATTAGCATTGTTACCCGTCTTTGAAATTATGAACTATTTTACCCTTGGGAAGTTCTAAATTTATTCCTTATGTATAGCAGTGTTGTGCAGTGAGTATCTCTATTGTATGATTTTAGATAATATAACCCTTGTCTTGTTAAATGAGTGACGTTATTTCTCTGTTTTGAACTACTAAATTGTTTGCATGCATTTTATCTGGTACTGAGCTTTGAATGACTAGTCCTAGGTCATGTCTGAAAAGAGCATAAAGACCAGTCCACTGATCCATTTAACAAATGAAATAAACAAATAACTCAAAGCATATCTCATTTTTAATTAATTATGTTTTGCTAATGAAATGTGGCACCTATCTCATTTCTCCCATGGTTAAAGGGAGATAGAATACCCAGGTAAAAGGTATCCACACAATTGAGCTGGATCAATGGGTAATATTCCTTGATTTGGAAGCTCAGGAGAAGCATCTGAGACTCTTCTGTTCAGACTGGTGATGTGAGTCTGGCTGGGACAGAGGATATCAGCTGTACAGTGAGTATGCTAGCAGATTCCCTAAACGTCATGTTCTGTCCTCTCCTGAAGTTGAGGATCTGGTAATGACTTTCTTGTCAGGATCTTCCAAAGAATGATTTGTTTGCAACCTGGGAGAATGTGATCATCCCTCTACTTTCCACATTTCAGCAATACAGGAGGGAACGGATTGATTCATTCTCTTGCTCATGGCAGAGAAGATTCCTATACAACTTTCTATCATTCATTCTAATTATGGTTCTAATCACAAACCTCAGAAAGAATACCCAAGCTTATCTTCTTCAGCCTTTGGTGGTTGACAAGGTTGTGGTTTTAGGCTATCAGGTCTTTGGCAGTAACCATTTCAATTCAACCCAAGGACATCCTTGTAGTTGGTGTAATAACTGACTCCACCTCAAGACAGCAACCTTTGCTAGCAGACAGGACTCTTTGTCTGAGCAGAGAAGTAGCTTGTGCTGCCTTAGTCAGTTTGCTTGCAGGCTGCTCTGACCTATTTCAAACCTCTGTTTGACAGGTCTCAGTATTGTATCGCAAAGGTGGTTTATCTCTGCCATTTCTGCACATATTGTCTTGGTGGAGTTAGGACAATGGCACAGCATTTGCTGGTCAAGCAATTCTTTTAAAGGTGTACTGCATCTCAGCCCACTTTTGAAGAGATTCCTGTCTTCCATGAAGTTTGCATTTCTTGACTGACAGGTTTGCCTGTCCTTTGTTTAATTCTACTGAGTTTGCAGTTCTGAGGGCCATATTTTGGAAAATTCTGTACCTGGTGACCATCGCCACTACTCACAGAACGTGGAGTTTCATGTTCTTACCTGTAGGGAACCATATCTTGTCCTTTTATAAGGATCAAATATATCTTAGGACCATGTCATATTTTTCCCAAAACGAATGTGTGAATTGTTCTTAAAATAAATACTAGCTATTTTTCTATGAGCATAATCCAGGATAGATATAGTGGGAATTGTATGGTCCATTGAGCTTGGATTCATCAGTAGACCATTTAAAAAATACAATCTTCTTCCAAACTTGTACAGCCTTCGTGGATATTAAATAACAGGGTGTATCCCCCCACACACACATACACACATTCAGTTGAGGGGATTCCTCCACGGCCATTAACTTACTTGATGAAAATAAATTGTTGAAATAGTCCATTGATCAATATGGAATTGCTAGACCATACTATAACCATCAGAGCCTTTTAAATTCTGGACATACACTAACAGCTGAGGTGTTTCTTGTAGATTGCTTGAGTCGAGGAAGAGAAAACAGCTGCTCATGGTCATCCCTCCAAGGATGGAAGAGCTACTTCTAGCTAAGGAAACCTTTTACAAGTGGATTGCTAACTGCATTGTGTTTTACTATCTGGTGGCTAACTTTCCAATGGAAAATGCTGCTGTCACAGACTACTGAGTATGCCAGAGGTGTGGCTACATTCATTGCTTACTTCAGTAATGTCTCTATTGCATATATTTGTATTATAGGCACTCGGTCACTGGCTCGCATCTTACCAAGTACTGCTACTTGCATTGCAGCTCAGACCTCCTTTGACATTTTATTGTAACAGGATTCAGCCTTTCGTCTTTTGTCTTTTCTTTGACTCTGGCCCCCCACGAGCTTTATTTATGTTGATTGAAATTCTTCAGATATGACCACTCACGGCAGAAGGCTCCTGTTATCAGATATAACATGTGTTCAGTGCTTCAGTTGATCAGTGAGGGAGCCCTCAATGGTTATTTATTACTTTTCTTATTATACTTCCTGTACTCAGAGATCGGGAACACCCAGCTGATGTTGTTGAAGTTCCCTACAAATCAGCCACATTCAGAGTCACATGTAATTGCCTTTTCCTTTATTTTCTTTTGTTTCCTATCCTACAGCATGTCCTTACTCAGTGGATGGGGCAAACTACTGGTTTGCAGGGACAAGGCACGCTCTCCTAATATGATTCATGATGTCACAGTATGCGCTGCTAGTACATTCCTCCAACTGCAAGAGTCAAAGAGAAAAAAATAGTCAAGCTGAAGTCCACAGAAGTGGAACTTCCTCAGTCTGCTAAGATATGCTAATGGCATATATATTAGTTATATAGGTTCTAAGACCTCTAGACCACATAATTAGATGGTACTCAGTTTGAATTCTGTATATACTTTCTTTAAACTCTTTTTCTAGCATTTGTTGTTGCATGAATATTTCATATTTTCTGGTTGGAGCTCATCTGAATTCATTTGCTTTTGCAACTTTCTTCTTGCCTGAAGTCATGTTCCTTCATGGTCACATCAGTAGGTGATGTCACAACAATCGCAAGTGACTTCAGGTAATTGGAACGTAAAAGTGAGAGTGAAAATTATTAAAAGAAAACATATCCTTTTTGTTCATATGATCTCAATGATAATTTTGGGATAGAGAAAAATTGTCCATTGTTAGTGATAATGTTAGGATACTGAAAAAGCGGTTCTTTATCTAGAAAGTTAGTTGAGCTTTAAAATAAAATAAACTATTTTTTTTACTGATGATATCTCTACAGTGTTATTGCTTTGAGTTTCTATGAGATTCTAGGAAAATTAGTACCCAGGCTTTTCAGCATATTACTACTACAGAAAACACAAATTAATAGCCACAAACACGCAACCTAATATTAAGGCAAATCTCCCAAAAGTGAAAAGTAGGGTTTGGCATAATTTCTTTCGCATTAAGGCAAAGCTGTAATTCTAGCTTGTAAGGTACTCCTTTGAATTTCAGCCAAACTGGCAGTGCTAGGATTCAAATGATGCAGCAAGAGAGGCTTTGATTTTTCAGCCCAGCAATAGCAAATAAGTTACTTGTAGGAGTGTCTCTCTCTGTGTGTGTGTGTGTGTGTGTGTGTGTGTGTGTGTGTGTGTGTGTGTGTGTGTGTGTGTGTGTGTGTGTGTGTGTGTGTGTGTGTGTGTGTTTATTTTTATATGTGGATCAGTAACACTAAGTACACCTAGTTAGTTAAATAGAATCTTTATTAGTACTGGATTGGGACATTCAGTGCTAGACTGATACCATTGTGGACTTTACTGTACTGTATATAAACTGGTATACTCATGCAAAAAAACTAATATAAGTTCTCAAGTGACCAAAACAAACCATGCAGGAAGGTTCTGTTAAGTAATTCTTACCTACATTTCAGAAATGCCATTCAAAGAAACTCACACTCAATGAAAAAAAGAATTGCTTCAAGTTAGAAACCCTGAAAGTTTCGTAAGAGGAAACATTAATAAAAATCTACCAAATACAGGATACACAAAAGAGTAATAACAATAAACTTTAACTAAATTTAAAGGAAAGGCAGTTATTAGTCTGAGGCAGAGGAAGTTGCCTTACTGAGACTATATTACAGGTGATAATAATGCAAACAGAAAGGAATTTTTATGTTTCATTTCACGGAATATGAAGGCATGCAAAGAGGCTAAAAATTATGAAAAATGAAACCCTGATGGCTATGGAGCCCTTAGAATTACGCTAAAGTAAATTAATACAAATAAATAGCTTGCATTAATGACTTAATTTGTAGCCATCTGATTTGATGGATACTGAATGATAAACCTATACTATCTCAAGGAATACAATTACATTTTTTGCAGAACTAGCTCTAGAACCTTCCACTCCCACAGATGTAGTAAAACAAAAACTTACTGTGATGTTTTACCGCATAATCCATCATAATTAAAGGCAACATTAAAGTAGCCCAGAAAAAACAAAGAAGAAGACTGCTATATAGGAAAAAGTAGAAATTCCAATATGTTTATTGTTTACTGGGTTGGTTCCATTACATGGGTGGCCAGTTTCCAGGGGACACTCAAAGTGGTATTTACATAGACAGTCGGAATGTCAGCCAGAAAGCTAGGAAAATTTCCCAACTTTCCATTTTGCATCCTGTTTTTAGTCTGTATAAGGGTATTTTGCAAGACTGTCCACCAAGCCATCTTTTTGTGTTTGCAATACTGCTATATATATATATATATATATATATATATATATATGTATATGGAACCACTACTAAATCCCAAAAACCCAAACTACCGATGCCCAAAATCCTGAGACCAAATACCCAAAACACTAAAATACCGAAACATCAAAACCGCAAAATTCAAACTACCGAAAACTACACTCAGCATACACCACACACATACACATACACACACTGTTCCCCCAGAACACAAACACACAAACCTAAACTACAGACAAGCAGGGGGGCAAGCACCCCTGCACCCCCCCCATGTGGGGGGCTGCAACCCGTACACCTCCCCTACTTCAATATTCTAACTCCAAGGGCGCATTACATACACAAACACACAAAACACCACCACACACCTACATTCCCCTCGCACACACACACATCACAGTCACAACACGCACTTGCACACTAAACCCTAACCAACACATTTAAACATGGATACTTACCTGACCTTCCACCGTACCGCAACACTAGAAGTGTGAATGTCAAACTCCCGATGATCGGGATTTTGAACTTCATGCTTCTGGTCTTTCAGTAATTAGGGGTTTTGGTTATATAGTCTCAACAGTTTGAAATTCGGTATTTCAAACTTTCGAGATTATGTAGTGATTCTATATATATATATATATATATATATATCAGTATTTTTTTGTTAATGTTTTTGTCACCATGCCTGCCAACCATCAAACATCTATGGGGCTATCATCCAGGCAGGCAAGTTGATCCTTTTCAATTATGAAGTTAACACCTGCCCCCAGGAGTGACATAAGCACTCGCATCATTGCAAGGGTACCATATGCCCTTCCACATATGCCAACAGGGACTAACATCACTGGCTTGGAAGCCATGCCATTGTCTTCATGACCTTGCCTTCTCATTTCACTGTATGACAAACCTCGACTTTCCAGTAAGGCCCTTTCATTGTAGATGTGGCACAAACCAAGAGAAAAATCTGCTAGCCCTCTCCCTGTGAATGAGCATACCTATCATCCCTGCATGGTCAAGCGCTCGAGCCATCAGTCAAACTCAGGATGCTTGGGATGTAGTCGGGTCTAGCGAGCTAATATTTTTTTTATGTGTAATTCATGAGCAGTGAAAGGTGTGAAAAGTAAAGGAGAACTTATTAATTAGTCTATATGATTACCTATGCTGATGATACCTTTCTTTTAATAAGACGAATGGAAGGCATAATTAAATATTTAGAAATAAGTGAAAATGTATAAATAGTAAGGATTTAAGTAAATAAGTCAATACATAAGCAAATAATTGGTAGCTAAATAAAAGCAAGAGAGACGTTGTGGGGGTATGTCAGAAATAGGTTCAAATAAAAGATATTTTTCCTCACTAAACAAGAAATCTTTGGTTAAAGCTTTATATTTAGTAAGAGAGAGAACAGTTGTTCACAGAGGAAGATAAGGCAGTAAAGGAAGTGACTACTAAAAATTGCCCCAGTATCAATGTATCACTTTAATAAACAAAAAAGGCCAAGAGAGTTGCGGGTGTGTCCGCTTGCTTGTTTTATGTATGTGGCTACTGCATTTCCTTTAGTTAATGCATTAGAGGGCAGGTTACTAAGGATTAACTTTAGGGAAGAAGGTTTTGTATGTCTGTCAGCACAGAGGATTAAGGCCGTGAGCTGTTAATAAGCTGCAAACTGTGGTGCAGGGTTTGATGCTTTATTTTGCCTGCTGTGTGATTTTTGTTTTTTAAAGAAAAAAAAACATCTTTACTGAATTATCACTTATGGTATAGGTATCCATACATTTATATAAATGAAAACAAACCATATTGACATATTTTCAGATGCAAACTTTATCACATATAATCTTCTATACAATCGTTTTCAATCTAATTGTACATAGCTCATTCAATTCCTACCTTCTCTCAAACCTCATTCCTCCTCAAAAACATTATTCTGTGTGTATTGTTTCCACAATTTCCATAATTCCCATTTTTTTTTGTGTAATTTGCTCCTTCCCTTTTCTAAAGATACTACTTCCAGTGGTTTTATCTCTGTTACTATATTCACTACTTCTAGTATGGTTGGTTAGACTTTTATTTCCATTTTGTAGTAATTACTTTTTTGCCAGAATTAAACTCAGCAAGGCCTTACTATGTCTAGGCAATTCAGATCCTGTATCACAGCTCAAAAAAATAATTTCCTTAGTCAAATCAATTTGCTCACCCAATATTTCTGACACAGTAGTCTGCAGAAAATGTTTAAAGTTTGGCAGCTCATTACAGTCCACAAAATATATTCCCAGTTATCTCTTTTTTCCCCATCACACCTCCAACATTTGCAAGCTACACAAGGAAAAAGTGTTTGGAGCATTTTGGGGTATAAAATACCGATGCAAACACTTCAAGCAAAAATCCTAAATCTTCTAGATTTTGTTGCATATTTGGGGGCCATAAATATATCCTCCCATTGTTTCTTTGCAAATTGCTTATCCAGTCTCTCTTCTCAATCCATTCTAATTTTCTCTGATTGATTTATGCAGTTCTCATGCAGTATTTTATATGCCTAACTAATTATCTCCTTTTCAACAGCAGCTTCTGTTCTAGATTCAACTAAAACTCTACCAGTGCTGGTCACTTAGGATCCCACTGTTCCTTTCTTTTTGCCTATAAGATCAGTCCTTGATAGGGAAGGCAGTCTATAGCCTGCAGTCAAAATGTCTTCTTTCGCCTCTTTCCAATTTTCTTACCTTTCCCTGTCTATAATTCAATTTTCTAGTTTTCCCCAGTAAATTCCAGTCTGCTCTTGACTATTCTCTGTATCTCTAATTGATATCATTCCTGTTGGCAGAATCTCCTTTCTCTATTCCCATGTTGGTTTAGTTCTTAGAATACTTTCTGCTGCTTTATGAATATAATACTGTCTGTGGCTATTGTTATTCTTCTTAAGGATCTGTGTCCAAAATCCCATTCTCTCCATATTTCTTGAGCTTCCCCCCTGTTTCATCATCATTCCTTTGCAAATTGAATTATAGCTTTCTGCTTGTACTATGTTTAGCAGCCATAACTGCGTGGCTCTGAAATATCCCTTTAAATCAGGTAATCCCAATCTACCTTGTTCTATTGGAAGGATCAACCTATCCCAAGTGACTCTTGCCCTCTTCCCCTCCCTTATAAAATCCTTCAACTCTTTATTAATTGCTATCCACAGCTTCTCCTCTGGTTGATAAAAAGTATGCCTGACCCATGTATAAAACTAAAGGGACTAAAAACATTTTCACTGCTTGTATCTTGCTATCCGTATTCATAAAACAGTCCCTCCAATTTTTCAGTTTTTGTATTATCTTTTGTTTAGTCTGTTCCCACATATCCTTCCCTGCTGTAACATAATTGTTTCAATCCATACTCCTAAGTAATTTATTTTACCATGTCCCCATAAATATGGGTATTGCTGTACCAATTCATGTGTGGGTCCATAGTTTACAGCTATTGCCTTTGTTTTATCTTCATTAATTTTGTATCCTGAAAAGATTTGAAACTGTCTCAGAATGCTGCATAACACTGAAATGCCCTTTCTGGTTTTATCAGGTACAAAGTAATATTATTTGCAAATAAAGACAACTTTTCTTGATTACCATACCAACTGTATCCTTGAATTTCTGAGAACCTTGTTTTCTTTGCCAGTGGTTCTAAATATAACACAAATGAAAAAGGAAAAAAGAGGACACCCCATCTGGTTCCTCTGTTCAAACAATGCTTATCGGACCGGACCCCCACTCACGCACTTTAATTTTCACTTCTGATCCCTTATATATCCTTCTAATTAACCATATTATTGCTGTACCCAAAAAATCCTAGCTTACTCTGTTGAGTGCTTTCTCTGCAACAAGACCCCCCAACAACAGTGGTGCTTTCTTACATTCTGCTTCCCTCTTGATTGTCATTGTTCAGTTAATATGAAATGTCTGCCTCCCTGCCACAAAACCGCACTAACCTGTATCTATCAGTTTTGACAATGCCTTTGCCATTCTTTTAGCCAAACACTTTTACAATCATGGTGTTAGAATCAAAATGGGCCTATATGAAGCTGGATCTGATGGGGCTTTACCATCTTTAGGTATTACAGCCACCACAGCTTTCTTCTAGGATGTTGGTGCTTTTCCTCCTTTTAATATACTGTTAAACAAATCCTTCCAAATCTTTATCACTTTATTCTCTTGTAGTTTCTAAACTTCCACAAGAATACCATTTATTCCTGAAGATTTTCCTGTAGATTGGTTATACATTACTATTTTTATCTCATCTCCTCCTGTCCTGTTAATAATTGAGCCTCATCTACCTCTAACCTTGCCATATTTAATTCTTCCATAAATATTTCCATTTGTACTTTCTTTTGCTTTCCACATTTCTCTGATTTATGCAGATTTTCATAGAATTTCTGAAATATCTCTAATACCTTTACAGGATCTGTAGTTATTTTCTTTGTTAAAGGCTCCCTAATCTTGACAATAACCGTTTCTACTATCTGTTGCCTGAGCTGTTGTGCTAAAAGCTTTTGTGTTCTGGACTTGCTATCAAAAAAAAAAAACAGCTGCTTAACAGCAGTCTTTCTAAACTCATGCACATTACCTACAGAGTCCCTTATATTGTCCTTAGCACTTTGCAGTTCACATTATCTTGTTCTGTGAGATTCCCATTATTCTACAATCCTTTAACCTTTTGTCAGTTGCTCAAAATAAATAATTCTTGTTACTTCTTAACCATATCTATTTTTCCTTTATTTTTACCATATTTTAAACTCCACTTTCCTTGTACCCCACTCCCTGGAGCTGAAGAAATCTTCCCTAATAACGCCTGGATAATTTCCTCTACCCATTCCTTAAATTCCTTTCTTTTTAACAGATAGTAAGGAAGCACCAGTGTCTCATTTTTACTTCCTTACCCTGCATTTTTAATTTAGTTATTATGGGCTCATAATCTGGAATAGTTATTGGATGCATATCAAAACTTTCAATGAAATGCATGTGTTCCTGTTGCATATAATTTCTGTCTAGCCTAGCCCAGTTTTTTACCTTGGGAAGTAATGTGCAAATTCTGTCCAAGCTCCTACTGAATTCACATCCTACATACCAAATATTTTCATAAATTTCTTAAAACCTTTTCCTGCTTTTGTTATATTTTCCTTTTTATGCCCCCCCAGATTCATCCTCACTGTTGCAAATCAAATTCCAGTCCCCACCCGTAAATAATATTCCTTTCTGAAAGCTGATTATTTCTCCCAGAGTTTTCTAAAGCTCCTTTTTAGCATTTTTATTGTGGAATATAAATACATGCCTGCAATCCGTTACTACTGCAAAGCTACCATTTATTATCGTTTTACCCCGTTCTACCACTGTTGGAGCACCTCTAGCAATTAATGTAAGTATTCCCATTTTCCTTTGTCCCAGATATTCCACTGAGTAACCATACTGAAATCCTTTCTTTATCTGATTTGCTTGCTCACTTCTTTCCTAATGCGTCTTTTGTAGCATAGCTATCTGCACTCTGCATGCCTTAATACAGTTCACTAGTCTTTCTTCTTTGTATGTACCTGTAAGATCATTCATATTCCAAAATAATACTGAAAGTGTTGCCATTTTGATAAGAACTTATTATTCCCACCTGTTATGTATAACAGCCTTTTTTAAATATCTATTTTCAGTTTTTGTGTTATATGCTTATACTAATGTTTAGCAGGTTGAGCTTTTATACAGTTGTTTTCTGTCATATCTGTTTGAACCTATGTCACAAGCCTGCTATGTGATGTAAAGCAAGTTACTTAACAGGGTAAGCACTTTGGAACATTTGAGAGTTTGGAATAGGCTCCTCAGTGGTCTCCTGCAATGCATGCTGAGTAAGTGCCTGTGATCAAATCCAGTAAATAGTAATATTTTGTATGAATGAAAATTTGAGGGGGTTAAGATAATACAGCCGAGTGCTCCTTCAGGCATTTCTGCATTTACCTCATACTGCACCTCTAGGCATCAAATATTGCTTGTTCATATTTGCATTAATAATTCCAAAACCATGCTTCATACAAGATATCTGAATATTTTATCTCGAAGCATACATGATGGGAAACACATTTGTATTGATATTTGACCTCTGTCAATTTGTATTTGTTAGACCTGTAAGGTGATAACTTCCTTTTTTAAAGGTTCAAGCCACAGCCGCTGGGAGTTAAAGGTACATACTCAAAAGAGCTGTACTGGAGGGAATGAGCTAAGTTAGGGTTATTCCAAATTCAGAAAGGTTACCATGAGGTGCACATAATGTGTACACATCATGGTAACCTTACTGCATTCAGAGACAACCTCACCGTGGTGCTTTTGCGTTAAGGCCTGCAGATCCACAGTGAGCTGTCTTTGTGGCCCTGCAAAATGCTAGTAA